>NW_023416617.1:0-6626 GCF_012460135.2 Molothrus ater | reverse complement strand
TGCGATTCAAAACATCAAGCAGCTTCTCTCGCAGGCACCAGTCTTGTCGATTTTCAACCCGATTTGCCAACCCGAATCACCTGCGATGCTTCTCACTTCGGGATTGGAGCGGTTCTGGAACAACAGCACTCGGACGGCTGGCACCCTGTTCACTACCTCAGCAGAACCTTCAGCAAGGCCGAGCGCAACTACCCAGTTATCGACAAGGAGTGGCTGGCCGTCACTACGCCCTGACGAAATGGAGACATTATCTCCAAAATCCGTTTCTGATAAGGACTGACCACAGGCCGTTGGTGGCCCTCCTCACCAACAGTTCAACGGAGCTACACGATCGACGTGCTCGTTGGCTGTCCTACTGCCTGCAGCTCTCATACAAGATTGAACACATAGCCGGGAAGGACAATACTGTCGCCGATATTCTCAGCGGCTGATGCGTATGCGGAGCCGCCAACTATCAGCATATGCGTAGTAAAACTACAAGCGTGCCACACACGTTGAAACATTAATCATCGAGTCAGACAAAGACTCAAGCTTATTAGCGAAAATAGAGATCTTGAAAATTAGCCAATGAGTATTTAAAGTGGTAGTAAAATATTCGTTGTTATGCATGCCCTGCATTCATTGATACCGTGGCGGGCTGTCTCACGAGACATCTGGGTCTCTAACGGCGTGCGCCGGATCCTGTCAGGCGCACGAACGGGGACTTTTTCTCCTTTAGAAAACTAGGGTTTGTAGATTATGTGGGCTCAGGCTAAAGCCGGCCAGTAGATGAAGTAGCGTAGGATAGAGTTTTTGCGAGATAGGCCACGTGCAACCGGAGACCCTGTAGCTGGGGTTGGATGGTATTTGTGGCGTACAAATATTGTCTTATAGTTTATTTTGACTTATTTCCTTCATTTGAGAGCTTAGATTAGTTTTTGGTGCTCTTTTAGAGAAGTCCCTAAAAAGGCCACCAGTTAGGTGCAGCAAGTGAATCTTTCCCAGCATAGCCTGCTTTGTAATATGGAGCCAGCCTCCAGTTTCCTTTAAATTGTGTCCAGGTGGTTCCAACATTACAATATGCTCAACAGTGCAGGCTTCTTCCTCGGACAGTGACGACGACCCTCCTTACCCACTGGTCCTGACCCCCCCACGCACCCAGGCACGTGCCTCTCTCACATCCGACATTCAGCAGTATCGCTCTCAAGACCCCTTCTACATGAAAATTTATCAGCGGCTTTCTACTCCAGAAGCACCGGCAAAATTCTCTCTTATCGACGACCTGCTCTACTACGACACCAACCGACTGGTCATCCCAGCCCACCCAACCCTCCGCACACGCCTCATTGCAGAACACCACGATTCGGCATACGGCGGACACCTCGGGCGTGACCGCACAACCGAATTCCTCTCCCGTGGTTTCTATTGGCCTTCAATGAACCAAGATATCGAAGATTACATCAAAACATGTGACGCTTGCATGCGCAATAAAATCGTCAGGAGCCCGCCAGGCCCCCCTCTTGCGCATATCACAGCTCCCACAAGATGGCATACAGTCTCTCTGGACGTTCTTGGGCCCTTTGTCACCAACTCACCACAAGACCCAGCTGGTAGCAATTGCATTCTTGTGTTTATGGACAAACTCACCAAAATGCTCCGTCTTGCGGCTTGTCCTCAGCAACTATCGGCGGAACATGCAGCACAATTGTTCATTGAACACGTCTTTCGCCACCATGGATTGCCACAGAAACTCATTTCAGACAAAGGCCCGCAGTTCACCTCCAACTTTTGGAAGCACGTGTTCGCCTCCCTCCAAACCAAGGTCGCTACTACCACGCCTTACTACCCTCAAGGCAACGGACAAGTCGAACGTGTCAACCGGACAATCGTCGAAGGCCTCCGCTCGTTCGTTAACAGCAGAAAAGACGACTGGCAGAAATATATTCATCTCTTTGAATTTGCCTACAACAACACAGTGCATGCAGCCACTAAGAACACTCCTTTCTTCTTAAACTATGGTAGGCACCCTACAACGATTGCTTCTCTTCTAAACCCTCAGGCTCCACCGGACCTCTACAGCGAGAACGCCGCCAAGTTCGTCTCTGACCTTCATTCAGCCATTGCAACAGCTCAAGAATGCATAGAGGCGGCAAACAAGAGAACAGCAGACCACCAGCCCCACCGCAAAGCCCTGACGTACAAGGTCGATGATCAAGTTCTTCTGCCTGCAAAATACTTCAGAGCAACCCGCAAACTCGATTCCCCATATGTTGGTCCTTTTCGAATTGTGCGACAGGTCTCAGGCCACACTTTCGAGCTAGACGGACTTCCCCCAGGCTGCGCAACCGTTTGGAACATTCGGCAATTCAAGCCCTACCACCTAACTTCAGCCGAGCACCAAGCTTATCGGCAACTCCCTCCTCCACCTGTGATGATTGGAGATACGGAGCATTTCGAAGTGGACCACATATCTGACTGCTGGAAGAAGCGCGATGGTCTGCACTACCTGGTCCACTGGAAAGGCGTCGCTACGCCTTCGTGGGAACCTCTAAAAAACCTTTCTGCATGCAGGGACTCCATCGCGAAATTTCACGAACGCATCCCTTCAACAAGGGAATCCACTCTATTCCACCGCGCGACCGCTATCGACTACTCCGAAAACGCTCTACTACGACAGCCCCAACGCCGTCATCCAAACGCCTTCGCACTTCTCACTTCTCTATCCGCGCTCCTGCTATTGAGGGGGGAGGAGTGTAGAAGGAACTACTACCTTCAGGTGGAACTACTCCTATTTATATAGGGAAGTACTCCATTGAGCTCGAACTACGCCCGTGATACCCAAGACCTACTCGGGACTACACCAGGAGACACCCTCACGCCACCGCCGATGCATGCTCTTAAGGTCAACAGTCCCTTTTTACAACCCTCAGGTCTTAGGCTCAAACCCTAGTGCGTATCTTTCTATATTTGTATATTGGTGCAGGGTTCGAAGCCTGACTTCGCTAGAGATAGGTCAGGTCGGCGCACGGTACGACGCCGCGCGCCGCTAGCGAACGAGACAGCGCTTGACGCTCTCCCCGTCTCCCTGACTTTGTTTGAGCACCATTTATGTGCTTATTTTATGTGAAAGACTCAACAACAACTTTTAATTAATACCACTCTTAGCTGAATAATGGCAGGCCCTACAACAAACATTTCAGAACTCAGGGACGATACACATTTCTAACGGGTGAGGAAACACATAAACTTGAACTTTTTAATCTTAAGTCTCTTTCTTATAAAAAACTGCCTTCCGTTTCTTTCATTCTGCCTCCACGGCCTTAGTCGCCTGGAAGGCTCGCCATGCAACGCATAGCCGCATCCCACGGTACCAGCTAATCTGGACACCTTATGATGCGATTCTCACACATTTATACAACATTTTAATATCATTTTCAATATTGATTGCCATTCATGCCTTATCTATGAAATATGAGTCTTGCCCAGTGGGCAGAAGGACCCTCGTAGTGCCCATGCACTACAACTTCCCCCCTCGTCAATAGAAAGAACGATTCCCGGTACAATCAGTGATATCACATATAACGAATACCGAAAACATACGAACCATTCAGGTAAAAACAAAGACATCACACATAGCGAACACCAAAAATATACAAAGTGTCAATTCAAACACACAGTATAAAGAGCACGCATCTTCTCCGGAATAAATAGTCGTCACCAGAAAATCTCCAAAGCGAAAAATATCCAAGGTTCATTCCCAAAGCTTCAAAGCTTGATGTTACAAAGTGTTCCCAACACTTTCTTCCCCCCCCCGTTGGAATTCCGAAGACTGCTGTGTCTGTATTTGGCATTGACGACGTCGAAGATTGCGCCGCCAGGCCCGAAGTACAGCCCTACAGTTGTCAGGGAGACGGGGAGAGCGTCAGGCGCGCTCGCCTGTCGTCTCGTGCGACGTCGCCGGGCGCGCTTCGCTCCTATCCCTGACATGACCTATCTAGATAGACGGCAAATTTCGAGTCTTTGCGTAGTACGCTTAGCTAGCTGGGGTAGATCCTTCTACACTGCGGGCTCCCAAGTAGCTCGATCTTCTGGTGTTCCGCGCCATTTAACAAGGTAGTATGCATTGGCGCCCGTCCCTCGTTGACCCATGATATAGTCAACTTCATAAACATCCTGCTGATCGGTATCGCGAGAAACCGGCAGCCATCCAACTGCAGCCTCTCGGAAGTGCATAGTAAGGTCCCTGGGTCTGTCTTTAACGAGGAGAGAGACGTGAAACACGTTATGACAGGAGGTAGGTCTAGACGATATGCAACCTTGCCAATCCGTTCAAGAATGGAGAAAGGTCCTCGGTAGCGTGGCTCAAACTTCGGACAAGTACTAAGACCTGGTAAGTTACGGGAACTAACCCACACTTTATCTCCAACTTGATATTCCACTTCGCGGCGGTGAGAATCAGCATTCACCTTTTGTCTCCATTTAGCTCTGAGAATATGACTATGGGCCCGATCGCAAATTTGCTTGAAAAGCTTCGTCATAGGAGGAGTGAGTGTAGGAGATAAGGCTCCCACTACATCAAGCTCTGCCGCTGTGAGAGGATTCTCACCTATCATAACTTCAAAGGGGCTGAGCTCTGTAGAAGAATGACTTGTGGTGTTATAGGCAAGCTCCAGGGCTGGTGGAAGACGTTCCCATTCCCGCTCATCAGATTGGAGATAAGTCCTCAGCATCTGCTCCAGAGTCCTATTCGTACGTTCCGTCTGACCATCAGTCTGTGGATGATGCGCTGAAGACATGGCTCTTTTTATATTGAAGCGTTGACATAGCTGCTGCCATAAAGAAAATTGGAAACGTGGGTCCCTGTCGGAGATAAGCACCTGTGGAAATCCATGGTATCGAATAAGTCTATCCGCCAGCAACTCAACGGTCTCCTCCGTCGTGATGGACTTTCGCGTGGGGATGAAGTGCGCCATCTTGCTGAGACAGTTCACTAGGACAAGAATAGAGTCATGCTCCAAACGAGTAAGCGGCAGGTCAGTGATGAAATCAAGGCTGACATGTGTCCAGCGGCGTGTGGGAATAACAAGAGGTTGCAACAAGCCTGCGGGACGCTGAGAAAGTGTCTTAGACGCACGGCACTGCACACAAGACTCCACATACGCGGTAGTATAGGTCCGCATACCAGGCCAGTAATAACGGCGGCTGACAGCATCGTACGTCTTCTTTTGGCCTCTATGTCCAGCGGTTACATGATCGTGATGTTGATAGAGAATGAAGGTAAGAAATTCTGGTAGCTTTGGTACGCATATCCGCGACAACCCATGCAAACGAACATAGAGATAGTGAGACTCGAGACGAAACTGAAGCTGCTGACTATCAAACGATACTCGTACAACCTGAGGCGCTTTTTGCTTAGCTGCCGTATAAGGTGGATAAAAGGTAGAACACCTGGAATAGCCGGCTTCCCAATGAAGTGGGTCTCGAGGATCGAATTCGAATAATGCGTGACGTTCCGAGCGTGGGTTCAGCTCCTCTTGCGGTTCCTTCTGCGGCTCCTCCTGCGGTTCCTCGCCCTCCTGCGGTTCCTCATTTGGCTTTCTTAGAGTTAGCAGTTCAGGGTAAATGTGTTCAATAAGTGGCGGTGCGGCAGATGTTGGACAGTCAGTAGGCCGGTTACGGCGGCGAATCCAGGCTAGTTTTCGATAATTCGGATTGCGGTTCCTCGTAGAATAAGGACGATTAGAGAGCCCGTATTCTGCTGCTGATCTGCCGCATGTAATAGTGCTAATATGTGAGAAGAAGTGAGTGCCGGAACTGGCTGGGGAGAGGATGTAGACGTGGTGTCTGGGCTAGCCAAGCGGGGATGACGAGAAAGAGCGTCAGCGACTTGGTTTTTTGAACCCTGCAGGTAGGTAATCGTCAGATTCTGGAACTGGGCCAGGAAATCTAGCCATCGCGCTGTGCGCCCTCGTAAGGGTTTGGAGGAACGCATATTCTGCAAATAAATGAGAGCTTGATGATCAGTATATACCGTGACGTGAGCACAACGAAGAAGATGCTGCCACTTATCTAAAGCGGTAACCAGAGCAAGTAATTCCTGGTCGTAGATGGAATAACGTTGCTGAGTTCCTGTCATCACTTGACTAAGAAAGCCACTGGTTCGCCTTCCTGTTCAAGTACAGCTCTAGAGCATAACCAGATGCATCAGTGTACAATACATACGGCTTCGTAGAGTCAGGTACGCGTAAAGTGGTGAAGTGAATAAGTTTGTTCTTAAGGCGTCTTACAGCTTCAGTATGCTGGGGTGTCCAAACGAATTTGCCGCGCTTTGTAAGGTCAACGAGTGGCCGAGCGAGTCTGCAAACTCTTTACCCATGAACATCCGGCAGTAATTCACAGTACCAAGGAACTGCCGTACCTGCGTCCCGTTAACAAGAAACTTCCGGCCATTGACTGATTGCTCGAACCTTTTCCGCTGATAGTCGAATCCCCGTATCCGAAATTGTATAGCCCAAATATTCCAACTTCGTACGGGCAAATTTACACTTGGTCAGCTTGGGGTAAAATTGGTGTTTGAGAAGAATACCTAAATCTTGACGCAAAAGAGCCGCATGAGAATCCAGATCTGGAGAGTAAATCAAGACATC
>NW_023416616.1:0-6698 GCF_012460135.2 Molothrus ater | reverse complement strand
CCCCGGGCCCATCCCGGCCAGCGGATCCCGGTGCACCGGGGGATCCCGCAGGGAAATCCCGGCCAGGAGCTGCCTCCGCTCCGCGTCGTAAAATTCCAGCAGCGCCTTCTCCCGGTCCAGGAGCACCCCGAGCACCGAGAGATCCCCGGGATGATCCCCGAGCACCGAGAGATCCCCGAGCACCGAGAGATCCCCGGGATGATCCCCGAGGGTGGAGAGATCCCGGGGATGATTCCGGAGCACCGAGGGATCCCGGGGATGCTCAAGGAGCCCCGAGGGATCCCGGGGATGATTCCGGAGCCCCGAGAGATCCCCGGGATGATCCCCGAGGGTGGAGAGATCCCGGGGATGATTGGGGAGCCCCGAGGAATCCCGGGGATGATCCCCGAGCACCGAGAGATCCCGGGGATGCTCAAGGAGCCCCGAGAGATCCCCGGGATGATCCCCGAGGGTGGAGAGATCCCGGGGATGCTCAAGGAGCCCCGAGGAATCCCGGGGATGATCCCCGAGCACCGAGGGACCCCGGGGATGATTGGGGAGCCCCGAGAGATCCCGGGGATGATTGGGGAGCACCGAGGGATCCCGGGGATGCTCAAGGAGCACCGAGAGATGCCGGGGATGATCCCGGAGCCCCGAGGGATCCTGGGGATGATCCCCGAGCACCGAGGGATTCCCGGGATGATCCCTGAGCACCGAGAGATCCCGGGGATGATCCCGGAGCCCCGAGGGATCCCAGGGATGATCCCTGAGCCCCGAGGGATCCCGGGGATGATTGGGGAGCCCCGAGGGATCCCGGGGATGATCCCTGAGCCCCGAAAGATCCCAGGGATGATCCCTGAGCCCCGAGGGACCCCGGGGATGATCCCCGAGAGCGCGGCTGGCGGAGAAGAGGCGGCCCTGGGATGCGCAGAGAGCCCAGAGCCACGGGGGATCCCGGGAATCGGGGGGATCCCGGGAATGCCGGGGCTCGGGGGGATCCCAGAGCACGCCCAGGGCCCAGCTCCGGGCCCGGCCCAGCTCCACCTCCCAGAATCCCCGCCCGGCTCCCAGCGCCTCCCGCGCCAGCAGCGCCTCCGCCGGGAGCGGATCCCGCGCGTCCCCGCGGTGCAGGAGGAGCCGCGCGTCGGGAGCGAGCGCCACCGGAGCTGCGGGGACGGGGCAGCCCCTCAGGGGTGGGGATGATCCCGGAGAGGGGATCTGCAGAACCCCCAAAATCCCAGAAATCCCAAAATCCCAGAATCCCTAAAATCCCAGAATCCCCAAATCCTCAAATCACAGAATCCCCTAAAATCCCAGAAACCCAGAATCCCTTAATTCCAGAAACACAGAATCCCCAAAATCCCAGAAACCCAGAATCCCTAAAATCCCAGAAACCCAGAATCCCTAAAATCCCAGAAACCCAGAATCCCTTAATTCCAGAAACACAGAATCCCTAAAATCCCAGAATCCCCAAATCCCAGAATCCCCAAAATCCCAGAATCCCTAAAATCCCAGAATCCCTAAAATCCCAGAATCCCCAAATCCCTAAATTCCAGAAACCCAGAATCCCCAAATCCCAGAAACCCAGAATCCCTAAAATCCCAGAAACCCAGAATCCCCAAAATCCCAGAAACCCAGAATCCCCAAAATGTCAGAAACCCAGAATCCCTAAATTTGAGAAACCCAAAATCCCCAAAATCCCAGAAACCCAGAATCTCCAAATCCTCAAATCCCAGAATCCCAAAATCCCAGAATCCCAAAATCCCAGAATCCCCAAGTCCTGGAATCCCAGAATCCCAAAATCCCAGAAACCCAGAATCCCCAAACCCTCAAATTCCAGAACCCCCAAATCCCAGAATCTCCAAATCCTCAAATCCCAGAATCCCAAAATCCCAGAGTCCTCAAGTCCTGGAATCCCAGAATCCCAAAATCTCCAAATCATAGAAACCCCAAATCCTGGATTCCCAGAATTCCCCAAATCCCAGAATCTCCAGAATCCCAGAAACCCAGAATCCCCAAAATCCCAGAAATCCAGAATCTCCAAATCCTCGAATCCCAGAATCCCCAAATCCCAGAAACCCAGAATCCCTAAAATCGAAGAAACCCAGAATCTCCAAATCCCAGAATGCCCAAATCCTCAAATCCCAGAATCCCTAAATTCCAGAAACCCAGAATCCCCAAAATCTCAGAAACCCAGAATCCCCAAATCCTGTGATCCCAGAATCCCAAAATCTCCAAATCATAGAAACCCCAAATCCCGGAATCCCAAAATCCCCAAATTCTGGAATCCCAGAATCTCAGGATCCCTGAATCCCCAAATCCTCAAATCACAGAATCCCCAAATCCTTGAATCCCCGAATCCCCAAATCCCAGAATTCCCGAATCCCAGAATCCCCAAGTCCTCAAATCCCAGAATCCTCAAATCCTGGAATCCCAGAATCCCAAAATCCCCAAATTCCAAAATCCCTGAATCACAGAACCCCCAAATCCCTGGATCCCTAAATCCACAAATCCCAGATTCCCTGAACACCCAAAATCCCCAAATCCCAAATCCCTGAACTCTCAAATGCCCGAATTCCCGAAATCCCCAAATTCCTGGACCCTCAAATCCCCCAAACCCCCAAATTCCTGAACCCCCAAATTCCTGAATTCCCAAATCCCTGAATCCCTGAACACTCACATCCCCAAATCCTCAAATTCCTCAACCCCTGAATTCCCCAAATCCCTGAACCCCCAAATCCCCAAATCCCCGAATTCCCAAATCCCGAATTTCCCCATCCCAAATTCCCGAATTTCCCCATCCCAGCATTCCCAAATTCCCAGCATTCCCAAATTTCCCAACCCCAAATTCCCGAATTTCCCCATCCCAGCGTTCCCGAATTCCCAAATTCCTGAATTTCCCAACCCCAGCATTCCTGAATTTCCCCATCCCAGCATTCCCGAATTTCCAAATCCCAAATTCCCGAATTTCCCCATCCCAGCATTCCCGAATTTCCCCATCCCAAATTCCCGAATTTCCCAATCCCAAAATTCCCAAATTTCCCAATCCCAAAAATCCCGAATTTCCCCATCCCAGCATTCCCGAATTTCCCCATCCCGAATTCACAAATTCCCGAATTTCCCCATCCCGAATTCCCGAATTTCCCCACCCTGGCATTCCCGAATTTCCCCATCCCAAATCCCGAATTCCCGAATTTCCCCATCCCGAATTCCCGAATTCCCGAATTTCCCCATCCCGGCATTCCCAAATTTCCCCATCCCAGCATTCCCGAATTTCCCAACCCAAAATTCCCAAATTTCCCCATCCCAAATTCCCGCATTCCCAAATCCCGAATTTCCCCATCCCAGCATTCCCGAATTTCCCAACCCCAGCGTTCCCAAATTCCCGAATTTCCCAATCCCAGCATTCCCAAATTTCCCCATCCCGGCGTTCCTGAATTCCCCAACCCCAGCATTCCCGATTTTCCCAATCCCAGCATTCCCAAATTTCCCCATCCCAAATTCCCGAATTTCCCAATCCCAGCATTCCCGAATTTCCGAATTCCTGAATTTCCCCATCCCAAATTCCCAAATCCTGAATTTCCCAATCCCAGCATTCCCGAATTTCCCAATCCCAGCATTCCCGAATTCCCAAATCCCAAATTTCCCCATCCCAGCATTCCCAAATTTCCCCATCCCAAATTCCCAAATTCCCGAATTCCCCATCCTGGCATTCCCGAATTTCCCCATCCTGGCAATCCCGAATTTCCCCATCCCAAATTCCCAAATTCCCAAATTTCCCCATCCCAAATCCCGAATTCCCGAATTCCCAATCCCGGCGTTCCGGGCTCTCCCCACTCACCCGCGTGGCTCCGCGCTTCCCAGAAATCTGCGAGGAGAAGGAAAAAATTCCGGGAATTCCGATTGTTGTGGAGGAATTCCGTCCTTTCCCCAGAATTCCCGTTGAATCCCCTCCAAATCCTGGGAATTCGGGCATTCCGGGGATTTTCCCGGGAATTTGGGCATTCCAAGGGATTTGGAGATTCGGGAATTTTGGGATTTGGGGGTTTCGGGGATTTGGGAATTTGGGCATTCCCGAGGTTTTCCCAGGAATTTGAGCATTCCAAGGGATTTGGGGATTCAGAAATTTGGGAATTTTGGGATTTGGGAATTTGGGTGCTCCCAAATTTTTCCCAGAATTTGGGCATTCCTGAGAATTTCCCGGGAATACTTTGGATATTCCTGAGGTTTTCCAAGGAATTTGAGCATTCCAGGGGATTCGGGGATTCGGGAATCTGGGGATTCAGAAATTTGGGAATTTTGGGATTCAGGGACTCAGGAATTTGGGTATTCCCGAGGTTTTCCTGGGAATTTGGAGATTCGGGGATTCAGAAATTTGGGAATTTGGGAATTTTGGGATCCAGGGATTCAGGAATTTGGGAATTTTAGGATTTGGGTGTTCCCGATTTTTTCCCAGAATTTGGACATTCCCGAGATTTTCCTGGGAATTTGAGCATTCCAGGGAATTTGGGGATTCAGGGATTCAGAAATTTGGGAATTTTGGGGATTTGGGGATTCAGAGATTCAGGAATTTGGGAATTTTGGGATTCAGGAATTTGGGGATTTGGGCATTCCCGAGGTTTTCCCAAAAATTTGGGCATTTCAGGGAATTTGGGAATTTTGGGATTCAGGGATTCCGGAATTTGGGCATTCCCAAGGTTTTCCCATGAATTTGAGGATTCCAGGGAATTTGGGGATTCAGGGATTCAGAAATTTGGGGATTTGGGCGTTCCCGAGGTTTTCCCGGGAATTTGGGAATTTTGGGATTCTGGCATTCGGGGATTCAGGAATTTGGGGATTCAGGAATTTGGGGATTTTGGGTTTTGTGGATTCGGGAATTTGGGCGTTCCCGAGGTTTTCCCAGGAATTTGATTTTCCTGGGAATTTTGGGATTCAGGGATTTGGGAATTTTGGGATTTGCGTGTTCCCGAATTTTTCCCAGAATTTGGGCATTCCCGAGATTTTCCTGGGAATTTGAGCATTCCAGGGAATTTTGGGATTCAGGGATTCGGGAATTTGGGAATTTTGGGGATTTGGGGATTCAGGGATTTGGGCATTCCCGAGGTTTTCCCAAAAATTTGGGCATTTCAGGGAATTTGGGAATTTTGGGATTCAGGGATTCCGGAATTTGGGAATTTGGGCATTCCCGAGGTTTTCCCGGGAATTTGAGGATTCCAGGGAATTTTGGAGATTCGGGGATTCAGGAACTTGGGAATTTGGGAATTTCGGGATTCAGGGACTCAGGAATTTGGAGATTTGGGCGTTCCCGAGGTTTTCCCTGGAATTTGGGAATTTTGGGATTCAGGAATTTGGGGATTTTGGGTTTTGTGGATTCAGGGATTTGGGAATTTGGGGGTTCCCGAGGTTTTCCCAGGAATTTGATTTTCCTGGGAATTTGGGGATTCGGGGATTCAGAAATTTGGGAATTTTGGGATTCAGGGATTCGGGAATTTGGCTGCTCCCGAATTTTTCCCGGAATTTGGGCATTCCCGAGGTTTTCCCAGGAATTTGAGCATTCCAGGGGATTTGGGAATTTGGGGATTCAGAAATTTGGGAATTTTGGGATTCGGGAATTTGGGAATTTGGGAATTTGGGGATTCAGAAATTTGGGAATTTTGGGATTCGGGAATTTGGGAATTTGGGAATTTGGGGATTCAGGAATTTGGACATTTGGGTGTTCCCAAGGTTTTCCTGGGAATTTGATTCTCCTGGGAATTTGGAGATTCGGAGATTCAGAAATTTGGGAATTTTAGGAATTAGGGATTCAGGGATTTGGAGATTTGGGAATTTGGGCATTCCCGAGGTTTTCCCGGGAATTTGAGCATTCCAGGGAATTTGGGGATTCAGAAATTTGGGAATTTTGGGATTCAGGAATTCGGGAATTCGGGAATTTTGGGATCCAGGGATTCGGGAATTTGGAGATTTGGGCATTCCCGAGGTTTTCCCAGGAATAATTTGGGCGTTCCCAAGATTTTCTTGGGAATTTGGGAATTCCCGAGGTTTTCCCGGGAATTTGGGCGTTCCCGAATTTTCCGTGCTTACCCAGCTCGGCTTTCAGCTGCCCTGAAAGGAAAAGTTTTTCCATCATTTTTTTTGGGATTTTGGGATTTTTCCCTCCCTTTTTTCCCATCCAAACCAAGCCCGAGCTTGGAACTGCAGGAAATTCCATGGAAAATCTGGAAAATCGGCGGAATTCCAGGAATTTTTAACCAATTTCGGGGAAAACGGGGATTTATGGAATTTGGAGGTTTCTTACCCAAACGTTGCTTGAATTGGATTTTGGCTGGAAAGGGGAAAAAAAAAAAGGGAAACGAGAGATGGGAAAATTGCATGGAAAAATGGGAATATCGGGGAGAAAAGGGTTGGGAAAAAGGGGAAAAATGGGGGAAAAAATGGGGGAAAAAAGGGGAAAATGGGGGGAAAAAGGGGAAAAAAGGGGGAGAAAAATGGGGAAAAAAGGGATAAAAGACGGGAAAAATGGGGAAAAAGAGGGAAAAATGGGGGGAAAAAGGGGATAAAAGAGGGGAAAAAAGGGGATAAAAGTGGGATAAAAATGGGGAAAAAAGGGGGAGAAAAGAGGGGGAAAATGGGAAAAAAAGATGGGAAAAATAAGGGGATAAAAGAGGGGAAAATGGGGAAAAAAGGGGGAGGAAAATGGGGGAAATAAGGGGGAAAAGGGG
>NW_023416615.1:0-7487 GCF_012460135.2 Molothrus ater | reverse complement strand
CTTCCTCCTTATTTTCTTCAGAACATTACCAGGATTTTGGTTGGTCCCTCCACTGGAAGCTTCTACTTCCCTCTGCCCTTCCTCTCCCCGTTTCCTCCTCCTCCTCCTCGCTGATCCGGTACTTTTCTGCGCCGCAGGGGCTCGGTGAGGCTGCGCCGGGGCAGCGGCCGCTCCTGCTCCGCTCCTGGGCTCCTGGAGTTCCTGTCCAGCAGCTCGGCCGCCTGGCGCCAGCCCTGGAAGCACGAGGCCCAGATCCCGAATCTCCCGCACGGCGTCGGGAACCAGCACGGCCCCGCGTGGGAGCAGCACCACCACGGCCGGGAGCTGCGACAACCCCGAAACGGGCGGCCAGATCCCTGGGGTGGGGGAATGCAGGAAAATGGGGTGAAAATGGGGGAAATGCAGAAAGAACGGGGTGAAAATGGGGGAAAAAATGGGTGGAAAAGGGGGAAAAATGGGGTGAAAATGGGGAAATGCAGAAAAAATGGGGTGAAAAATGGGGGGAAAATGGGGGGAAATGGGGGAAAGGGAACGGGCGGGCGGCCAGATCCCTGGGTGGGGGAATGCAGGAAAATGGGGTGAAAATGGGGGAAAAATGGGGTGAAAATGGGGGAAATTCAGAAAGAATGGGGTGGAAATGGGGCAAAAATGGGGGAATATGGGGGGGGAAAATGGGGCAAAATGGAAACGGGCAGCCAGATCCCTGGGGTGGGGAAATGTAGGAAAATGGGGGAAATTACAGAAAAAATGGGGTGAAAATGGGGGGAAATGGGGGGAAAATGGGGGGAAATGGAAACAGTCAGGCAGATCCATGGGGTGGGGAATACAGAAAAAATGGGGTGAAAATACAGAAAAATGGGGTGAAAATGGGGAAATTCAGAAAAAATGGGAAATATGGGGGGAAAATTGGGGGGAAAAAACGGGGGGGAAATGGAAACGGGCAGCCAGATCCCTGGGGTGGGGGGACAGACAGGAAATGCGGTGAAAATGGGGAAAAATGGGTGAAAATGGGGAAAATTACAGAAAGAATGGGGTGAAAATGGGGAAAATGGGGGGAAATGGGGGAAATGAAACGGTCAGCCAGATCCCTGGGGTGGGGGGACAGACAGGAAAATGGGGTGAAAATGGGGAAAATGGGGGGGAAATGGGGAACAGGGATTGGGGAACCAGCACGGCCCCGCTGGGAGCCAGCACCACCACGGCCGGGAGCTGCGACACCCCGAAACAGGCGGCCAGATCCCTGGGGTGGGGGAATGCAGGAAAATGGGGTGAAAAATGGGGAAATTCAGAAAAAATGGGGTGAAAATGGGGGGAAAATGGGAAATATGGGGGGAAAATGGGGGGAAAATGGAAATGGCCAGCCAGATCCCTGGGGTGGGGAAATGCAGAAAAAATGGGGTGAAAAATACAGAAAAAATGGGAAATATGGGGGGAAATGGGGGGAAAATGGGGGAAAATGGGGGGAAAATGGGGGGAAATAGAAACGGTCAGGCAGATCCCTGGATGGGGTACAGACAGGAAAATGGGGTGAAAATGGGGGAAATTCAGAAAAAATGGGGTGAAAAGGGGAATTGGGGGGAAAATGGAGGAAAATGGGGGGGAAATGGGGGAAAAGGAAACGGTCAGCCAGATCCCTGGGTGGGGGAATGCAGGAAAATGGGGTGAAAATGGGGAAAAATGGGGTGAAAATGGGGGAAAAATGGGAAATATGGGGGGAATTTGGGGAAATGGGGAAATTACAGAAAGAATGGGGTGAAAATGGGGGAAAATGGGGGGGAAATGGGGCAAAAAATGGGGAATATGGGGCAAAAATGGGGGGAAATGAAACGGTCCAGGCAGATCCCTGGGGTGGGGAAATACAGAAAAATGGGGAAAAATGGGGTGAAAATGGGGAAATTCAGAAAAAATGGGGTGGAAATGGGGGAAATTCAGAAAAAATTGGGTGAAAATGGGGGAAATGTGGGGAAATGGAAATGGGCAGCCAGATGCCTGGGGTGGGGACAGATGGGAAAATGGGGTGGAAATGGGGGAATTCAGAAAAAATTGGGTGAAAATACAGAAAAAATGGAAATATGGGGGAAAATGGGGGGAAAAATGGGGTGGAAATGGGGGAAAAATGGAAACGGTCAGGCAGATCCCTGGGGTGGGGAAATACAGAAAAAATGGGGTGAAAATGGGGAAATTCAGAAAAAAATTGGGTGAAAATGGGGGAAAATGGGGGGGAAATGGAAACGGTCAGACAGATCCCTGGGATTGGGGAAATACAGAAAAAATTGGGTGAAAATGGGGGAAATTACAGACAGAATGGGTGAAAATACAGAAAAAAGGGGAAAATGGGGGGAAATGGGGGGAAATGGAAATGGTCAGCCAGATCCCTGGGGTGGGGAATACAGAAAAAATGGGTGAAAATGGGGAAATTACAGAAAAAATGGGGTGAAAATGGGGAAAATGGGGGGAAATGGGGGGAAAATGGAAACGGTCAGCCAGATCCCTGGGGTGGGGACAGACAGGAAAAATGGGGTGAAAATGGGGGAAATTACAGAAAAATGGGGTGAAAATACAGAAAAAATGGGGTGAAAATGGGGGAAAAATGGGGAATGGAAATGGGAAAATTGGGGGAAATGGGGGGAAATGGGAAATGGAGAAAAAGTGGCAAAGGGTGAAAGCTGTCCCCACCTGTGCTCACCTGTCCACTCACCTGTCCCACACCTACCAAAGGTGTCCCCACCTGTCCGC
Organism: Molothrus ater; assembly: GCF_012460135.2. NCBI lineage: Eukaryota > Metazoa > Chordata > Aves > Passeriformes > Icteridae > Molothrus > Molothrus ater. The sequence continues at coordinate 4,751 of NW_023416615.1, read as the reverse complement.
ACCTGTTCCACCTGCCAGAGCTGTCCCCACCTGTCCCTTACCTACCACAGGTGTCCCCCACCTGTCCCCTCACCTGCCAAATGTGTCCCCACCTGTCCTCACCTGTCCCCACCTGTCCCACCTCCTCTGACCTGTCCCTCACATGTTCCTCACGTGTCCCTCACCTACCATAGGTGTTCCCACCTGTCCCCCCCTGTCCCTCACCTGCCGAACGCCGCCTCCCTGTAGGGCAGCGCCATCCAGTGCAGGGCATGGCTCTCAGGTACTGACAGTGCTCTCCGCTCGCTCCCATACCTGTCCCAGGTGTCCCCCCCTGTCCCTCACCTGCCGAACGCAGCGTCCCTGTAGGGCAGCACCATCCAGGTGCGGGGCATGGCTCTCAGTACTCGTGGTGCTCCCTCCCGCTCACTCCCATACCTGTCCCAGGTGTCACCCTGTCCCTCACCTGTCCCAGGTCCCCCCCTGTCCCTCACCTGCCAAACGCGGCCTCCCGGTAGGGCAGCACCATCCAGGAGCGGGCCATGCCCGCAGGTACTCACAGTAATTCTATCCCCACCCATCCTCACCTGTCCCAGGTGTCCCCCCTGTCCCTCACCTGCCGAACGCAGCGTCCCGGTAGGACAGCGCCATCCAGGTTCGGGGCATGGCTCTCAGGTACTCGCAGTGCCCCCGCTCGCTCCCATACCTGTCCCAGTTGTCACCCTGTCCCTCACCTGTCCCCCCCTGTCCCTCACCTGCCGAACGCGGCCTCCCTGTAGGGCAGCGCCATCCAGGTTCGGGGCAACGGCTCTCAGGTACTCGCGGTGCTCCCGCTCACTCCCATACCTGTCCCAGGTGTCCCCCCTGTCCCTCACCTGTCCCAGGTGTCCCCCCCTGTCCCTCACCTGCCGAACGCAGCGCCCCCCGTAGGGCAGCGCCATCCAGGTGCGGGGCATGGCTCTCAGGTACTCGTGGTGCTCCCGCTCGCTCCGCTCCTGGCCCAGGTGTCCCCCCCTGTCCCTCACCTGCCGAACGCGGCCTCCCTGTAGGGCAGCGCCATCCAGGTGCAGGGCATGGCCCTCAGGTACTGACAGTGCTCCCGCTCGCTCCCATACCTGTCCCAGGTGTCCCCCCCTGTCCCTCACCTGCCGAACGCAGCGTCCCGGTAGGGCAGCACCATCCAGGTGCGGGGCATGGCTCTCAGGTACTCGCGGTGCTCCCGCTCGCTCCGCTCCTGGCCCAGGTGTCCCCACCTGTCCCCCCCCGTCCCTCACCTGCTGAACGCAGCGTCCCAGTAGGGCAGCACCATCCAGGGTGTGGGTGGGCATGGCCCGCAGGTTCTCACCCACCAAAGGTGTCCCCACCTGTCCCCACTGTCCCTCACCCATCCCCAGGTGTCCCCCCCGTCCCTCACCTGCCGAACGCAGTGTCCCTGTAGGGCAGCGCCATGCAGGTTCGGGGCATGGCTCTCAGGTACTCTTGGTGCTTCTGTCCCCACCCACCAAAGGTGTCCCCACCTGTCCTGCGGTGTCCCCACCTGTCCCCCCTGTCCCTCACCTGCCGAACGCGGCCTCCCGGTAGGGCAGCGCCATCCAGGTGCGGGGCATGGCTCTCAGGTACTCGCGGTGCTCCCGCTCGCTCCCATACCTGTCCCAGGTGTCCCCACCTGTCCCTCACCTGCCGAATGCACCGTCCCTGTAGGGCAGCGCCATCCAGGTGCGGGGCATGGCCCGCAGGTACTCGCGGTGCTCCCGCTCGCTCCGCTCCTGGCCCAGGTAGACGAGGCGCAGCTGCTCGGGCCGCTCCACGTGCGCGGGGTCCGTGAGGCGGCTCCAGAAGCGGCGCAGGCGGGGCTCGAACTCGCGGCAGCGCGGGCAGCGCGCGGAGCCGAAGAGCAGCAGCAGGAGCCGATTGTCCAGGGCCGCCCGCAGCTCCCGCTCCGTGTCCAGGCGCCGCTCGGAGCCGCGGCACAGCAGCGCCCGGCCCGCGAACAGCGCCCAGGACATGGCCCGGAATTAGCGGCAATTAATGGCAATTAATGGCAATTAATGAGGGAATGGATAATTGTAATAATAATAATAGGAATAGGAATAGGAATAGGAATAGGAATGATAATGAAAATGATGTAAAATGTATTGGAATAGGAATAGGAATAGGAATAGGAGTCAGAGCAGTGCACGGCCCGCGAACAGTGCCCAGGACATGGCCCGGAATTAGTGGCAATTAATGGCAATTAACGAGGGAATGGGTAATTGTGATAATAGGAATGATCATGAAAAGGATTTAAAATGTATTGGAATAGGAATAGGAATAGGAATAGGAATAGGAGTCAGAGCAGCGCCCGGCCCGAGAACAGCGCCCAGGACATGGCCCGGAATTAACAGCAATTAATGGCAATTAATGAGGGAATGGGTAATAATGATAATAGGAATTACAATGAAAATTATTTTAAAAATATTGGAATAGGAATAGGAATAGGAATGGGAGTCAGAGCAGCGCCCGGCCCGCGAACAGCGCCCAGGCCATGGCCCGGAATTAGCGGCAATTAATGGCAATTAACGAGGGAATGGGCAATTGTGATAATAGGAATGATAATGAAAAGGATTTAAAATGTATTAATAGGAATAGGAATAGGGATAGGAATAGGAGTCAGAGCAGCGCCCGGCCCGCGAACAGCGCCCAGGACATGGCCCGGAATTAGCGGCAATTAATGGCAATTAATGAGGGAATGGGTAATTGTAATAATAATAATAATAGGAATAGGAATAGGAATGATAATGAAAAGGATTTAAAATGTATTGGAATAGGAATAGGAATAGGAATAGGAGTCAGAACAGCGCCCAGGACATGGCGGGGAATTAACAGCAATTAATGGCAATTAATGAGGGAATGGGTAATTATAATAATAATAGGAATGATAATGAAAATTATTTTAAAAATATTGGAATAGGAATAGGAATAGGAATGGGGATAGGAATAGGAATAGGAATAGGAATAGGAGTCAGAACAGTGCCCAGGACATGGCGGGGAATTAACAGCAATTAATGGCAATTAATGAGGGAATGGGTAATAATAATAATAATAATAATAATAATAATAATAATAATAGGAATGATAATGATAGGCGCAGAATGGATTGTGGCTAAAAAAAATGGGGGATTTACCCCTAAAAATAAAGAGGTTTATCCCTGAAAAAATTAGGAATTTATCCCTAAAAAATGGGGGATTTATCCCTAAAAATAAAGAGGTTTATCCCTGAAAAAAATAGGAATTTATCCCTAAAAGATGGGGGATTTATCCCTAAAAAATAGGAATTTATCCCTGAAAAAATAGGAATTTATCCCGAAAAAAATAGGTATTTATCTCTAAAAAATGGGGCATTTATCCCGAAAAATAAAGAGGTTTATCCCTGAAAAAAATAGGAATTTATCCCTGAAAAAATAGGAATTTATCCCTAAAAAATGTGGGCTTTAATCCTTCAAAAAAATGAGGGTTTATCTCTAAAAAATGGGGGATTTATCCCGAAAAAATAAAGAGGTTTATCCCTGAAAAAATAGGAATTTATCTCTGAAAACATAGGAATTTATCCCTAAAAAAAATAGGTATTTATCCCTAAAAAATAGGGGATTTATCCCGAAAAAACAGGAGTCTATCCCTAAAAAAGGAGGGGTTTAAACCTTAAAAAAATGAGGGTTTATCTCTAAAAAATGGGGGATTTATCCCGAAAAAATAAAGAGGTTTATCCCTGAAAAAATAGGAACTCATCCCTAAAAAAATAGGAATTTATCCCTGAAAAAATAGGAATTTATCCCGAAAAAATAGGAATTTATCCCTGAAAAAAATAGGAATTTATCCCGAAAAAATAGGAATTTATTCCTAAAAAAAATAGGAATCAATCCCTGAAAAAATAGGTATTTATCCCTAAAAAATGGGGGATTTATCCCGAAAAAATAGGAGTCTATCCCTAAAAAAGGAGGGGTTTAAAGCCTAAAAAAATGGAGACTTTCCCCCTAAAAATTGAAGATTTTATCCCTAAAAAATGGGGATTTTTCCCCTAAAAAAATGGGGATTTTTCCCCTAAAAAATGGGGATTTTTCCCTAAAAAAATGGGGATTTTTCCCCTAAAAAATGGGGATTTATCCCCGAAGCAAAGAAAGAGCTGCGGTGGCGGAAAAAGGGTGAAAAAATGGGAATTTTCTCCCTAAAAATCGCGGCTGAAAGGAGCCGGAGCTGCCTCCCTGCCCCGTGCCGAGCCGGGATTAGGGCCGAGAGGATTCATTAAGGGATTCATTAACGGTTAATTAACGGCGCCACAGGGGGAGGGGGCCCAGGGCCCTGGGGGGAGGGGAAATGGGGAATTTATCCAGAAAATGGGGATTTATCCCTAAAAAACGGGGAATTTATACCAGAAAATGGGGATTTAACACAGAAAATGGGGATTTAACCCAGAAAATGGGGATTTATTCCAAAAAATGGGATTTATTGCAGAAAATGGGGAATTTATCCCAAAAATGGGAATTTAACAAAAAAAAAAAAAATGGGGATTTATCCCGAAAATGGGGATTTATTGCAGAAAATGGGAATTTATCCAAAAAAAAAGGGGGATTTTATCCTAAAAATGGAATTTATCCCAGAAAATGGGGATTTGTCTTAAAAATGGAGATTTATCCCAGAAATTGGGGATTAACCGGAAAAATGGGGGATTTATCCTAAAAAATGGGGATTTAGCCCAAAAAATGGGGATTTAACCCAGAAAATGGGGATTTAACCCC
>NW_023416614.1:0-7519 GCF_012460135.2 Molothrus ater | reverse complement strand
AAAAGGGAGGAAATGCAGGAAAAGAACCACAACCCATGGATGGGAGAGCAGGAAATGGTGGGAAAAGAGCCGGAAAATGGGGATGGAAAAGTGGGGAAAACGAGGAGGAACGCCCCAAAAAAAGGCTGGGAATGGGGAAAGGCCCCAAGGCCCACCTGCACTTGAGGGTGTAGATGTTGCCCACGAACTTGACCAGCGAGGTCTGGGGCGGGCGCGGCACCAGGGCGGGCACCGGGCGCACGCGCGGCGGCGGCCGCGGCTCCGGCAGCTTCCGCGGGAACTCGGCGGCGCCGGGCTCGGCCTCGCGCGGCAGCGGCGGCTCCAGGGCCCGCGCCTGGCGCCGCTCGAACTCTGGGGACAGCAGGAATTCGGGGGGCTCAGCACTGGGGGAGCCCCCGGCACGGCTCCGGGCACGGCCACGCAGCCCCGGTCCCGCCCTCGACGCCGCGGTCCTGTCCCCGTTCCTGTCCCTGTTCCCTGTTCCTGTCCCCAATCCTGTCCCCAGTCCCTGTTCCTGTCCCCGTTCCTGTCCCCAATCCTGTCCCCGTTCCTGTTCCTGTCCCCATCCCCTGTTCCTGTCCCCATCCCCTGTTCCTGTCCCCAATCCTGTCCCCAATCCTGTCCCTGTTCCCTGTTCCTGTCCCCAATCCTGTCCCCGTTCCTGTTCCTGTTCCTGTCCCCGTTCCTGTCCCCAATCCCTGTTCCTGTCCCCAATCCTGTCCCCGTTCCTGTCCCCATTCCTGTTCCTGTCCCCAATCCCTGTTCCTGTCCCCAATCCTGTCCCCGTTCCTGTCCCCAATCCCAGTTCCTGTCCCCATTCCTGTCCCCAATCCCAATCCTGTCCCCGTTCCTGTTCCTGTCCCCGTTCCTGTCCCCAGTCCCATTTCCTGTCCCCATTCCCATTGCCTGTCCCCAATCCCAGTTTCACATTCCCAGCCCCATCCCCAATTCCATTCCCATCCCCATTCCCATTCCCAATTCCCCATTCCCTGTTCCCATTCCCAATCCTGTCCCCATTCCCATTTCCCTTCCCCATTCCCAATTCCCCATTCCTGTCCCCAATCCCAATTTCACATCCCCAGCCCCATTCCCAATCCTGTCCCCATTCCCAAATTCCCATTCCTAATCCCCATTCCCTTCCCTTCCCCATTCCCAACCCCATAAATCCCATTTTTCCCACCCCAAACCCCACAATTCCCCTCTTCCCCACCCCAAACCCCCCATTTCTCCCCTTTCCCCACCACTCCCTGCTGAAGTTGCCCCTCTGCTCCTCCACCTTGACCACTCCCCATTCCCATTCCCATTCCCATTCCCATTCCCATTCTCCATTCCCATTCCCCATTCCCAAACCCCACAAACCCCACATTCCCCCAAATCCCACCCCAAACCCCCCATTTCTCCCCTTTCCCCCCATCACTCACTGCTGAAGTTGCCCCTCTGCTCCTCCACCTTGACCACTCCCCATTCCCATTCCCCATTCCCAAACCCCACATTTCCCATTTCCAAACCCCACAAACCCCCACATTTCCCACCCCAAACCCCCATTCCCCACCCCAAACCCCCCATTTCTCCCCCCATCACTCACTGCTGAAGTTGCCCCTCTGCTCCTCCACCTTGACCACTCCTCATTCCCCATTCCCAAACCCCACATTCCCCCCATTTCCCACCCCAAACCCCCCATTTTCCCCTTTCCCCCCATCACTCACTGCTGAAGTTGCCCCTCTGCTCCTCCACCTTGACCACTCCCAGGGGCGTCCCCAGCGCCCGCTCGGCGCCCTCGGGGCCCTTCCCGCACTCGCCCAGCGCCGCCTCGGCCGCCAGGCCCCCCTTGGGCAGGAAGGGCACGGCCAGGGCCCCGCGGGGCTCCCGGGGGTGCGCCGAGCTCCGGAACTTCTTGGAGAAGGGGCGCCCGCCCTGGATGTAGCTGCGGTAGGCGCCAGCCTTGTGGGGCCGGTGCCGGATCCACTCGCGCAGGGTCTCGATGGGGGAGCCGTTCACGCACCACTCGGTGACCCCGAACTGCCGCAGGTGCGCCCGGGCGTGGCTGGCCAGGGCCTTCCTGTTCTCAAAGTACAGCCCACACAGCTCGCAGCAGGCCTCTGCTGCTGGGAAACACAGAAAATGGGCAAAAACGGGGTTAAAACGGGGTTAAAATGGGAAAAAATGGGAAAAAATGGGATTATTTATACAGAAAATGGGGTACGGGCAGTGCCCGGGCGTGGCTGGCCAGGGCCTTCCTGTTCTCAAAGTGCAGCCCACAGAGCTCGCAGCAGGCCTCTGCTGCTGGGAAACACAGAAAATGGGGTTAAAATAGGGAAAAATGGGAAAAAACGGGGGAAAAATGGGGTATGGGTATTGCTAAAAGTGCCACAGGTGCACCCAGGTGTGGCTGGCCAGGGCCTTCCTGTTCTCAAAGTACAGCCCACAGAGCTCGCAGCAGGCCTCTGCTGCTGGGAAACACAGAAAATGGGGTTAAAATAGGGAAAAATGGGAAAAAATGGTGTTAAAATGGGGTTAAAATGGTGAAAATGGGGTATGGGTATTGCTAAAAGTGCCGCAGGTGCGCCCAGGTGTGGCTGGCCAGGGCCTTCCTGTTCTCAAAGTACAGCCCACACAGCTCGCAGCAGGCCTCTGCTGCTGGGAAACACAGAAAATGGGGTTAAAATAGGGAAAAATGGGAAAAAACGGGGGAAAAATGGGGTTAAAATAGCGAAAAATGGGATTATTTCTACAGAAAATGGGGTACGGGCAGTGCCCAGGTGTGGCTGGCCAGGGCCTTCCTGTTCTCAAAGTGCAGCCCACAGAGCTCGCAGCAGGCCTCAGCTGCTGGGAAACACAGAAAATGGGGTTAAAATAGGGAAAAATGGAAAAAAACGGGGAAAAATGGGGTTAAAATAGCGAAAAATGGGATTATTTATACAGAAAATGGGGTATGGGCAGTGCCCGGGCGTGGCTGGCCAGGGCCTTCCTGTTCTCAAAGTACAGCCCACACAGCTCGCAGCAGGCCTCAGCTGCTGGGAAACAGGGGAAAACCAGAAAAAACGGGGTTTAAAACGGGGTTAAAATGGGGTTAAAATGGGAAAAAATGGGAAAAAATGGGATTATTTATACAGAAAATGGGATACGGGCAGTGCCCGGGCGTGGCTGGCCAGGGCCTTCCTGTTCTCAAAGTACAGCCCACAGAGCTCGCAGCAGGCCTCTGCTGCTGAAAACACAGAAAATGGGGTTAAAATAGGGAAAAATGGGAAAAAACGGGGAAAAATGGGGTTAAAATGGTGAAAATTGGGTTAAAATGGTGAAAATGGGGTATGGGTATTGCTAAAAGTGCCACAGGTGCACCCAGGTGTGGCTGGCCAGGGCCTTCCTGTTCTCAAAGTGCAGCCCACACAGCTCGCAGCAGGCCTCTGCTGCTGGGAAACACAGAAAATGGGCAAAAACGGGGTTAAAACAGGGGTAAAATGGGAAAAAATGGGATTATTTATACAGAAAATGGGGTACGGGCAGTGCCCAGGCGTGGCCTGCCAGGGCCTTCCTGTTCTCAAAGTACAGCCCACACAGCTCAGAGCAGGCCTCAGCTGCTGGAAACACAGAAAATGGGGTTAAAATAGGGAAAAATGGGAAAAAACGGGGGAAAAATGGGGTATGGGTATTGCTAAAAGTGCCACAGGTGCACCCAGGTGTGGCTGGCCAGGGCCTTCCTGTTCTCAAAGTACAGCCCACAGAGCTCGCAGCAGGCCTCTGCTGCTGGGAAACAGGGGAAAACCAGAAAAAACGGGGTTAAAATGGGAAAAAATGGTGTTAAAATGGGGTTAAAATAGTGAAAAATGGGATTATTTATACAGAAAATGGGGTACGGGCAGTGCCCGGGCGTGGCTGGCCAGGGCCTTCCTGTTCTCAAAGTGCAGCCCACACAGCTCGCAGCAGGCCTCTGCTGCTGGGAAACACAGAAAATGGGGTTAAAATAGGGAAAAATGGGAAAAAGCGGCGGAAAAAATGGGATTATTTATACAGAAAATGAGCTCAGAGCAGGGAGAGCATGGAAAAATGGGGAAAAAATGGGAAAAAATTGGAAAATAACATGTGCTCCCAGCGGATGCCAAAAACATCCCAAAGACATCACAAAAGCATCTCAAAATCATCTCAAAAACCCCAAAAACCCCGAAATTCTCTCAAGACTCACAGGCCTTGTCATGCAGGGCCTTGGCCTTGAAGCCCAGCTCGAAGCCTTTGTGCTTGGCCTCTCCGTGCCCTCCCAGCCCATCCCAAAACCAACCCAAAACCATCCCAAAGATCCCAAAACCATCCCAAAACCATCCCAAAAACCCCCAAAACCCCCAAAATCCCTGTGATCTCCCTCAGCACTCACAGGCCTTGTCGTGCAGGGCCTTGGCTTGAAGCCCAGCTCGAAGCCTTTGTGCTTGGCCTCTCCGTGCCCTCCCAGCCCATCCCAAAACCAACCCAAAACCATCCCAAAGATCCCAAAACCATCCCAAACCATTCCAAAGATCCCAAAACCACCCCAAAACCATCCCAAAGACCCCCAAAATCCCTGTGATCTCCCCCAGCACTCACAGGCCTTGTCGTGCAGGGCCTTGGCCTTGAAGCCCAGCTCGAAGCCTTTGTGCTTGGCCTCTCCGTGCCCTCCCAGCCTCTCTGTGTCTCCCAGGGGTCTCTTGGCAGCCAGGAAGGCCCCGGGGGCGTTCTTGGAGCCCAGCGGTGCCAGGGCCAGCCCCGAGCCCGGCTTGCCCAGGGCCAGCCCCGGGGGCAGCGCCTTGCCCGGAGCCGGCCCCGGGGGCGCTTTGGGCTCCTCCTCGCACAGCCCCGGGCCCGGCTCCAGCCCCGGCGGCAGCGGCGGCTCCTTCTTGATGAGGCAGGGCTTGGATTTCTTCCTGAGGATCTCCCGGAGCGTGTCGATGGGGGAGCCGTTCACCGACCACTCGGTCACCCCCATCTGGCGCAGGTGGGAGCGAGCGTGGCTCGAGAGCCCCTTGCGGTTCTCAAAGAATTCCCCGCAGAACTCGCAGCGGATGTCGCGCACCGGGTCCGCCCGGGAGGCTGGAAGGGGAAATTCTGGGATTAGGGATGGATGGAAACCCCTGGATGGGATTTTGGGTCCCTAAATCCCTGGGATGAGCCCTGAGCCAGTGGATGTCGCGCACCGGGTCCGCCCGGGAGGCTGGAAGGGGAAATTCTGGGATTAGGGAGAGAAGGAAACCCCTGGGATGGGATCTTGGGTCCCTAAATCCTTGGGATGAGCTCCCCAAAATCCCTGGGGTGAGCTCCCCAAAATCCCCAGGTGAGCTCCCCAAAATCCTTGGGATGAGCTCCCCAAAATCCCCGGGATGAGCTCCCCCAAAATCCCTGGGATGAGCTCCTCAAAATCCCTGGGATGAGCTCCTCAAAATCCCTGGGATGAGCTCCTCAAAATCCCTGGGGTGAACTCCCCAAAATCCTCAGGATGAGCTCCTGAAAATCCTTGGGATGAGCTCCCCAAAATCCCTGGGATGAGCTCCCCAAAATCCCCAGGTGAGCTCCCCAAAATCCCTGGGATGAGCTCCCCAAAATCCCCAGGTGAGCTCCCCAAAATCCTCGGGTTGAGCTCCCCAAAATCCCTGGGTGAGCTCCCCAAAAGCCCCAGGAGGAGCCAGCGGATGACACACACGGGGTCTGTGCCCAGGAAGCTGCAGAAGGGGAAATTCTGGGATTAGGGATGGATGGAACCCCCTGAGATGGAATCTTGAGTCCCCAAATCCCTGGGATGATCCTAAACCCCCCAAATCCCTGGGATGATCCCTGAACCCTCCCAAATCTCTGGGATGATCCTAAACCCCCCAAATCCCTGGGATGATCCCTGAACCCTCCCAAATCTCTGGGATGATCCTAAACCCCCCAAATCCCTGGGACGATCCCTGAACCCCCCAAATCCCTGGGATGATCCCTGAACCCCCCAAATCCCTGGGATGATCCTAACCCCCCCCAAATCCCTGGGACGATCCTAAACCCCCCAAATCCCTGGGATGATCCCTGAACCCCCCAAATCCCTGGGACGATCCCTGAACCCCCCAAATCCCCGGGACGATCCTAAACCCCCCAAATCCCTGGGATGATCCTAAACCCCCCAAATCCCCGGGATGATCCTAAACCCCCCAAATCCCCGGGACGATCCTAAACCCCCCAAATCCCTGGGGTGATCCTAAACCCCCCAAATCCCCGGGATGATCCTAAACCCCCCAAATCCCTGGGATGATCCTAAACCCCCCAAATCCCTGGGATGATCCCTGAACCCCCCAAATCTCTGGGACGATCCTAAACCCCCCAAATCCCCGGGACGATCCTAAACCCCCCAAATCCCTGGGATGATCCCTAAACCCTCCCAAATCCCTGGGACGATCCCTGAACCCCCCAAATCCCTGGGACGATCCTAAACCCCCAAATCCCTGGGATGATCCTAAACCCCCCAAATCCCTGGGACGATCCCTAAACCCCCCAAATCCCTGGGATCGGATCTGAACCCCCCAAATCTCTGGGATGATTCCTGAACCCCCCAAATCCCCGCGCCAGAGCCCAGCACCACTCACAGAGGTTGAGCGGCGCCATCTCCTCGTGCGCTGCCCAGGCCGGGTCCGGCGGCGCCGGCGCCTCCCCGGGATGGATCCCGGCTCCTCCTCCTCCTCCTCCTCCTCCTCCAGCCATCAGCTCCCGCTTGATCTCCACCCTGAGCTGGTCCTGCTTCAGTTTCTTCTGCAGGGAGGGCGCCGAGAGCCCCGCGAACATTTTCCTGGCCGTGGGGGGCGCCGGCGGCGGCGGGGAGGAGGCGGCGCCGGGGGCCGGGCCCGGAGGGCTCAGCGGCGAGCCCGGGACTTTCTTGCCCAGTGCCGGGGGCAGGTGGAGCTCGGGAGGAGCCCGGGGCGGCTCCAGAGGGGCCAGCCCGCCCAGCAGGCTCTTGGCCAGCGGCTTGGGGTGGCCCGAGCGGCGGCGGGTGAGGATCTCCCGGAGCGTGTCGATGGGGGAGCCGTTCACGTACCACTCGGTCACCCCCATCTGGCGCAGGTGGGAGCGAGCGTGGCTCGAGAGCCCCTTGCGGTTCTCAAAGAATTCCCCGCAGAACTCGCAGCGGATGTCGCGGCAGGGCTCCGAGCCCGAGGCTGGAACGGGTGAGAAATGGGTGAGAAATGGTTAAAAAGGTTGGGGTTTGGGGGAATCTGGGTTTTCACAAGGAATTCCCCGTGGAAATTGTAGTGGGGGTCGTGGCAAAGCTCCGAGCCCGAGGCTGGGAACGGGTGAGAATGGGTGAGAAATGGTTAAAAAGGTTGGGGTTGTGGGAATCTGGGGTTTCACAAAGAATTCCCCACAAAATTCGCAGCGGATGTCGCGGCAGGGCTCCGAGCCCGAGGCTGGAAACGGGTGAGAAATGGGTGAGAAAATGGTTAAAAAGGTTGGGGTTTGGGGAATCTGGGGTTTCACAAGGAATTCCCCATGGAATTTGGAGTGGGGGTCGTGGCAAAGCTCGGAGCCCGAG
>NW_023416613.1:0-7755 GCF_012460135.2 Molothrus ater | reverse complement strand
GACCCCTCCCCAAACTGGGGTGATCCCGCCCCTAAATTCCCCAGAGCCCTCCCCACATTCGCCAGACCCTGCCCCAAATTGGGGAGGCCCCTCCTGAAGACCCCTCCTCAAATTCTGCAGACCCCTCCCCTAATTACCCAGACCCCACCCCCAGAGACCCCTCCCCAAACTGGGGTGATTTCCGCCCCCCCAAATTCCGCAGACCCCTCCCCAAATTGCGGAGACCCCTCCTGGAGACCCCTCCCCAAACTGGGGAGACCCTGCCCCAGATTCCCCAGACCCCTCCCCTAATTGCGGTGATTTCCCCCCCAGAGACCCCTCCCCAAATTCCCCAGACCCTCCCGGAGACCCCTCCCCAAATTCAGGTGTCCCACTGAGTCTCTTCCCTCCCCAAATGGGTTCCTGGGTGGGAGCCCCCTCCCCAAATTCGGGTGTTCTCCTTCCCCAAATTGGGGTTCCCTTTCAATGCATTGATGCCCCCTCCCCAAATTCAGCTTCCCTCTCTACAAATGGCTGCCACCCCCAGGGGAGACCCCTCCCCAAATTGGGGTGTCCCATTGGGGTTCCCCATCCCTAAATGGCTCCCTGGGTGGGAGCCCCCTCCCCAAATTCGGGTGTGTCCCCCTCCCCAAATCGGGGTTCCCCCCTGCCCAAATGGGAGCCCCCTCCCCAAATTCGGGTGTCCCCCTCCCCAAATCGGGGTTTCCCCCTCCCCAAACGGGTCCCTGGCTGGGAGCCCCCTCCCCAAATTGGGGTGTGTCCCCCTCCCCAGGTGATCGAGGTTGAGTACAACGCCACCTGGGCCCGGCGCTGGGGGTCGCCGCCCCCTCCCCAGACGCTCTCGCTGCTCTGGGCGCTCTCGGTCGCCATTTTCTCCGTGGGGGGGATGGGCACGGCCCTGGCGGGCGGGGCCATGGCCGAGCGCCTGGGCAGGTGAGGGGCGTGGCCTAAGGAGGGGGCGGGGCTTGAAGGGGCGGGGCTTAAACGGGAGGGGAATTGAGAGTGGGGCTTAGAGGGGAGGTGTGGGCGGGGATTGGAGGGGAAGGGGTTAAAGGGGGAGGGGTTTGAAGGGGTGAGGGCGGGGCTTAATGGGGTGGAGAACGTGGGCGGGGCTTAAATGGGAGGGGCAGAGTGGGTGGGGATTGGAGGGGAAGGGTGAAAGGAGTGGGGGCGGGGCTTAATGGGGTGTGGCAGAGTGGGCGGAGCTTAATGAGGAGGAGAGTAAGGGAGGGCTTAAATAGGAGGGAGGGGAGTGGGGGTGGGGCTTCATGGGAGAGTGTTTGAGGGGTGGGGCGGGGCTTAATGGGGCGTGGGAAAGTGGGTGGGGCTTAATGGGGTGTGTCAGAGTGGGTGGGGCCTAAAGGGGATTGCTCAGATGGGCGTGGCTTCATCGTTGGGGCACAAATGGGTGGAGCTTCAGAGGCGTGGTCACTCCGGCCGTGGCCACGCCCCCTCCCTCTCCTCCCCAGGAAAGGCGCCCTATTGGCCACCAACGGCCTGGCCGTGGTGGGCGGGGCCCTGATGGGCGGGGCCAAGCTGGGCCCCACCTACATCCTCATAATCATTGGCCGCTTCATCGTGGGCGCCTACTCAGGTACTGCCTCACCTGGGGGCGTGGCCTGGTTCTGGGGGCGTGGCTTGGCTCTGGGGGGCCTGGCCTGGCTGGGAGGGTGTGGCCTGTGTGGGGGGGTGTGACCTAGCAATATGGGGGTGTGGCCTGGCTCTGTGTGGGCGTGGCCTGGTGGTTGAGTTGGGGTTACTTTTGGGCATTTTTGGGGCGATTTTTGGGGCGATTTTTGGGGTGGATTTTGGAGGAATTTTTGAGATTTTTGGGGACATTTTTGGGGAGCATTTTTGGGGGATTTTCGGGGGGTCCCCATGGGGCGAGGGGGGTGTCCTGTCTCTGTGTGGGCGTGTCCTATCTTTGTGTGGGCATGGCCTGGCTGTTTGGTGGGCGTTAATTTTGGGGATTTTTTGGGGTGATTTTTGGGGTGGGTTTTGGAGGAATTTTTGAGATTTTTGGGGGGGGGGATTTTGGAGGAATTCTGGGCAAATTTTTGAGATTTTTGGTGGGCATTTTTGGGGGGGGATCCCCTGCGTGCTGAGGGGCGTGTCCTCTCTCTGTGTGGGCGTGTCCTCTGTCCCGAGGGGCGTGTCCCGGCTGACCCCGCCCCTTCCAGGGCTGGTCTCGGTGCTGGTGCCTCTCTACGTGGGGGAGGTGGCGCCGCTGCGCCTGCGGGGGGCGCTGGGGACCCTGCACCAGCTCGGCATCGTCCTGGGCATCCTGGTGGCACAGGTGACAAATACGGGGGGCCCGGGGGCCGTTTGGGGTCCCAGAGGCAAAATTCGGGGTCTCAGGGGGGAAAATTTTGGGTTCAAGGGCGGTAATTTGGGGTCCCAGGGGGGTTTTGGTGGTCCCGGGTGGATTTTTGGAGGTCCCGGGGGAAAATTTGGGGCCTGCGGGGTTGGGCGGGTCTTCGGTGGGTGGAGCTAGAGTGGGAGGAGTCATTGTGGGCGGGGCTTAGATGGGGATGGGTCATTGGGGGCTGTGGGGATGCTCCGCCCACCCTGAATGGGGTGTGAGTGGGCGGGGCTTGAAGGGGTGGGCGGGGCTTAAATGGGGAGGGGTCTTTGTGTGGGGAGACCTTGGGCTCCTTGGGGAGCAGGTGGGAGGAGCCTCAGGGGGGTGGGCGTGGCCGGGAGGTGGGCGTGGCTTGGACGGGCACGGCTGAGGGTCCTGAGGGGATTTTGGGGCGCTCAGGGGAGAATTTGGGATCCCTGCAGCGACACCTCGCGACACACCCCTCCCCCTCGCGACATAGCGCCAAACCCCACCCTCTATCGCGACATCCCGCCATTTACATCGTCATATCGCCCCCTTCTGCCCGCCTATCTCGCGATATCCCGCGATATCCCGCGATATCCCGCGATATGGCGGCCTCTCCCGCAGGTGCTGGGGCTGCGGGCGCTGCTGGGGACGCCGAGGGCGTGGCCGGCGCTTTTGGGGGCGGGGCTGCTGCCGGCGGCGCTGCAGCTGCTGCTGCTGCCGCTGTGTCCCGAGAGCCCCCGGTTCCTGCTGGCCCGGGGCCAGCGCGGCCGCGCGCGCCGCGGTGAGTGCGGGAGCCTTCGGCCTCGCCGCGGGGCTCCGGGCTCTTCCTCCTCCTCCTCCTCCTCCCTCCCGATTCTTCCTCCCCTTCAGCTTCGTTTTCCTCCTCTTCCTCGCTGCCTTTCGTCCTCGTCTCCCTCCTTCATTCCTTTCTTCTTCCTCCTCATCCTCATTCTCATCCTCCTCTTCCTCCGTCCCAATTCTTCCTCCTCACCTTCATCATCCTCCTCCTCCATTCCCCCTCTTCCTCCACTTTCGCTGTCCCAAATTTTCCTCCCCCCCCTTCTCTTCCTCTTCCTCTTCCTCTTCCTCCGTCCCAATTCTTCCTCCTCCATCCCCTTCATCATCATCATCATCATCATCCTCCTCCTCCTCCTCTCTCCCAAATTTTCCTCCTCGCCTTCATCTTCCTCTGTCCTGATTTTTCTTCCTCTTCCTCTATCCCAAATTTTCCTCCTCCTTGCTTTCCTCTTCCTCCTCCTCCATCCCGATTCTTCCTCCTCCTCTTCCTCAATCCCCGTTTTCTCCTCACCTTCATCGTCCTCATCCTCACTTTCCTTCTTCCCCTTCCCCTTCCCTTTCCTCTTCCTCTCCCTCACCTTCCTCCTCCTCCCCTCCCACTTTCACAACAAGCCCCTCCCTTTCCCCCCCCAGGCCTCTCACGATTGGCTGGACCGGCGGCGGAGGCGGGGCTGGCGGCGCTGGAGGCGGAGCTTGGCCGAGGCCCCGCCCCCAAGGTGGGGCTGCTGGAGCTGTGCCGGAGCCGCCGTTACCGACAGCCGCTGATCGTGACGCTGGGGCTGCAGCTGGCGCAGCAGCTCTCGGGCATCAACGCGGTAAAAACGGGGCGAAAACACCCGAAAACGGGAAAAATGGGGAAAAAATGGCACAAAAATGGTGCAAAAATAGCGAAAAATGGGCAGAAAATGAGCAGAAATGGGCGTGGTTTAAGGGAAATGGGCGTGGCCATGGTGTCGCTGGGGCTGCAGATGGCGCAGCAGCCCTCGGGCATCAACGCGGTAAAAATGGGGCGAAAACACCCAAAAACGGGAAAAATGGCGCAAAACCGGCGAAAAATGGGCAGAAAATGAGCAAAGATGGGCGTGGTTTAAGGGAAATGGGCAAGGCCTCGTGGGCGCGGCCACTTTGGGATTGGGCGTGGCCAGAGCCGGTTCAATGTGATTGGGGGGATTTTTTAAAGGGCGGGGCTTCATGTAGGTGTGGCCATAAGGGGCGTGGCTTGAGAGGGCGTGTCCTCTTGCTGACCACGCCCCTTTACCCACCCCAGATCTTCTACTATTCGACGTCCATCTTTGAAGGGGCGGGGCTTAAGGACCCAGCCGTGGGCACCATCGGAACGGGCGTGGTCAACGTGGTGGCCACCGCCCTGTCGGTAAGCCACGCCCACTGCCACATCCAGTGGCACCGTATGGGCGTGGTCATGAGTGGGTGTGGTGTCATTTGGGGGCGTGGTCATGGATGGAGGGGTCTCATTGTGGGTGTGGTCTCAATCGGGTGTGGCCC
The DNA here is from genome assembly GCF_012460135.2 of Molothrus ater. Classification (NCBI taxonomy): domain Eukaryota; kingdom Metazoa; phylum Chordata; class Aves; order Passeriformes; family Icteridae; genus Molothrus; species Molothrus ater. The sequence goes on along the minus strand of NW_023416613.1, from coordinate 3,125 downwards.
TGGTGGGTGGAGCCTTCCAAGTGGGTGGGGTTTGATAGGTGGGGTCTAAGGGGTGGGCGTGGTCATGAGTGGGAGTGGTCTCATTGGTGGGCGTGGTCTTGGTGGGCATGGTCATGAAGGGGGAGGAGTCTCAGCCGGTGTGTATACAATGGGGCATGGTCATTGTGGTGGGCGTGGTCACAAGTGGGAGGAGTCTCAAGGGGTGAGGTCATGGGGAGTGGTCTCATGGTGGGTGTGGTCACAAGTGGGAGGAGTCTCCATGGGCGTGGTCACAATGGGGTGTGGTCTTTGTGATGGAGTGGTCATTCTGGGTGTGGTTTCCATGTGGGCGTGGCCATGGAGAGTGGACTGGTGGTGGGCGTGGTCACAACTTGGGTCTCACGGTATGGGTGTGGTCACAAGGGGGGAGGAGCCTCACGAATGGGCGATGTCCCATAATGGAGTGGGATCCAATTGGTGGGCGTGGCCTCCTGGTGGGCGTGTCCGGGCTAAGCCCCGCCCCCTGTGGCAGGTGGTGCTGGTGGAGCGGGCGGGGCGCCGCGTGCTGCAGCTGGTGGGGCTGCTGGGAATGATGGGATGCGCCGGGACCCTGGGCGTGGCCCTCAAGGTGAGCACGGGGGGGACCCCAAAATCCAACACTGAACCCCAAAAATGCCAACCTTGGAGCCCAAAATCACCTGGGACCCCAAAATCCAACACGGGAACCCAAAATCACCTGGAATGCCCCAAAAAATCCCAAATCCAACCCTGGATCCCAAACTCATATGGGCGTGGCCCTCAAGGTGAGCAAAGGGGGGGGACCCCAAAACTCACCTGGGACCCTCCAAAAAAACCCCAAAACCCAACCCTGAAACACCAAAATCACCTGGGCAACCCCCCAAAAAAAATCCCAAATCAAAACCTGGACATCAAACTCACCTGGCCCTCAAAATCCCACACTGAACCCCAAAATTCCCAACCTTGGAGCCCCAAAATCCAACACGGGAACCCAAAATCCAACACGGGAACCCAAAATCACCTGGAACCCCCCAAAAAATCCCAAATCCGAAAAAAATTCGAAAAAAAATAAAAAAAAAATCCGAAAAAAAATCGAAAATAATTTGAAAAAATTCAGAAAAAAAATCAGAAAAAGTCCGAAAAAAAATCGGAAAAAAATCGGAAAAAAATCGGAAAAAAATCGGAAAAAATCCAAAAAAATTCGGAAAAAAAAAAATCCGAAAAAATTCCGAAAAAATCCGAAAAAATCCGAAAAAAAATCAGAAAAAAATCCGAAAAAGTCCGAAAAAAAATCCGAAAAAACTCGAAAAAAATCCGACAAAAATCTGACAAAAATCCGAAAAAAATCCGAAAAAAATCCGAAAAAATCAGAAAAAAATCAGAAAAAAATCAGAAAAAAATCAGAAAAAATCAGAAAAAAATCAGAAAAAAATCAGAAAAATTGCCCCAAAAATTCCCGTTTTTTCTCGGCAGCTCGGGGGTCCCGTTTGGGGCGCGCTGGCCCTGGGCTCGGCGCTGGCCTTTGTGGGGTTTTTCGCGGTGGGGCCGGGCCCCCTGCCCTGGTTCGTTGGGGCCGAGCTGTTCCCGCCCGGGCCCCGCGGGGCCGCGCTGGCCCTGGCCGGGCTCGTGAACTGGGCCAGCAACACGGCCGTGGCCATGGCCTTCCCCCCGCTGCAGGTAAATTCGGGGATTTGGGGGTGTTTTGGGGCGATTTATGGGGTTTGGGGGATTTTTGGGGTGATTTTGGAGCAGTTTTTGGGGGGGTTATGGGGGTTTTTGGGGCAGTTTTTGGGGCAGTTTTTGGGGATTTAAGGGGGATTTTGGGGAATGTTTGGCCGTGGCCAAGGCCTTCCCCCCGCTGCAGGTAAACCCGGGCGTTTTGGGGCATTTTGGGGTCATTTATGGGTTTTGGGGATTTTTGGGGGATTTTATGGGATTTTTGAGGGGTTTTTGAGGGTTTTTTGGGGCAGTTTTGGGGGATGTTATGGGATTTTTGAGGAGGTTTTGGGGCTGTTTTGGGGGGGTTTATGGGGGTTTTTGAGGGGTTTTTGGGGCAATTTTTCGGGTTTTATGGGATTTTTGAGGTGATTTTGGGGCAATTTTGGGGGATTTTATGGGATTTTTGGGGTGATTTTGGGGCAGTTTTGGGGGGGGGTTTATGGGGGTTTTGGGTGGTCAAATGGTAGAGAAATGGGGGAAAAATGGGGAAAATTCAGGATTTTTTGGTGGGGAAATGGGGAAAATTCAGGGGTTTGGGAATTTAATGGGGATTTAATGGGATTTTAGGGGCAGTTTTGGGATTTTGGGGTGGTTTCGGGGCAGGGGGGTTTGGGGAGGAATTTGGGATTTTGGGGGGAGATTTTGGGAGGATTTTGGGGATGGTCTGGGAGCTTTTATGGGATTTTGGGGGGATTTTGAAGGGGTTTTGGGGGGGATTTTGGAGCATATTTAGGGCGTTTTGGGGGGAATTTGGGGCATTTTTAGGGTGATTTTGGGGGAATTTTGAGGAGATTTTGGGAGGATTTTGGGATAGTTAATGGGAGCTTTGGGGATTTAATTTTCCCCCCAATTCTTCCCATTTTTTTACCCCAGAAAAATCTCAATTTTTTTCCCAATTTCCCTCCCAAAAATCCCAATTTTTTGCCCCCAAAACCCCTTTTTTTTTTTTTTTACCCCAATTTTTTTTTCCCAAAAATCCCATTTTTCTCCCCAGGACGCCATGGGCCCCCTGGTGTTCCTCCTTTTCGGGGGGCTCCTGGGGGGTTTCTCCCTCTTCACCTTCCTGCTGCTCCCCGAGACCCGAGGCCGCCCCTTCCCCGACCCCCGGGACCCCCAAAATGCCCCAAACTCCTCCCCCCTGGCCCTGCTGGGGCCCCCCGAGAAGGACACGGAGCTGCAGAGCCTGGCCGGCCACGAGGAGCCCTGAAATCGGGGGAAAACCCCAAAATTTGGGGCAATTTTGGGGCGAAATCCCAAAAATTTGGGGTTTTTTTCAGCCCTTTTTGGCCAATATTGGGGGCACCCCCCGTTGAATTTTGGGGGGTTTTTTTGGGGCATCCCCCCCCAGAAATTTGAGGGGTTTTTATGGCAGTTGGGGCCGATTCGGGGGTGCCCCCTAAAAATTTGTG
>NW_023416612.1:0-7990 GCF_012460135.2 Molothrus ater | reverse complement strand
GGGGTGGGGCTTTCCAACTGAGGGCGTGGCCTATCATCACGCCCCGCCCACAATGGCCACAGCCATTTTCTTAAAGCGACAGAGCCCTTTTCCAATCCTGCCCCTCCCTGGGGCGTGGCTTCCTCAGGTAACCCCGCCCACAACGGCCACACCCATTTTCTTAAAGTGACAGTGCCCTTTTCCTGCCCCAGGGCGTGGCTCTCCAGGTAACCCCGCCCACAACGGCCACACCCACCCCTTAAAGCGACAGCGCCCTTTTCCCACCTTGCCCCTCCCTCCCTCCCAGCAGGTGACCACGCCCGTTTGTGGGCGTGGCCCCGCGGCCCCGCCCACCTCGAAGAGCTCTCCCGGGCGCAGGTGGGAGCGGCTGAAGACGAGGCCGTGGCAGTAGCCGGAGACGCGGGCGGCGCCCAGGCCCTCGGCCGCCAGCGCCACGTTCTGGCCACAGCGGCCGTGGAAGCGCTGGCACGGGCCCGGCGCTGCGGGGACACGGGCGTGGTCAGCGGGGTCAGTGGTCAGTGGAATGGTCAGCGTGGTGGTCAAGGTGATGGTCAAGGTGATGGTCAGTGGGGTAAGGGATGGTCAGCGTGATGGTCATTGTTCAGTAGTCATTGGTCAGTGGTCATTGTTCAGTGGTCATTGGTCATTGGTCAGTGGTCATTGGTCAGTGGTCAGTGAGTGTGGTCAGTGGTCAGTGGTCATTGGTCAGTGGTCATTGGTCAGTGGGTGTGGTCAGTGTGATGGTCACTGGTCATTGGTCATTGTTCAGTGGGTGTGGTCAGTGGTCATTGGTCATTGGTCAGTGGGTGTGGTCATTGGTCAGTGGTCATTGGTCAGTGATCATTGGTCAGTGGTCATTGGTCAGTGGTCAGTGTGATGGTCATTGGTCAGTGGTCATTGGTCAGTGGTCAGTGTGATGGTCACTGGTCATTGGTCATTGTTCAGTGGGTGTGGTCATTGGTCATTGGTCAGTGGTCATTGGTCGTTGGTCAGTGGGTGTGGTCAGTGGTCATTGGTCAGTGGTCAGTGGGTGTGGTCATTGGTCAGTGGTCAGTGGTCAGTGGTCATTGGTCAGTGGTCATTGGTCAGTGGTCAGTGGGTGTGGTCATTGGTCAGTGGGTGTGGTCAGCAGGGTGGGGGATGGTCATGGGGGAGGAGTCATGGGGGAGGCACCTTCCAGTCCCTCCCAATATAACCCAGTACAAACCAGAATAACCCAGTATAAACCAATATAAACCAGCACAAACCAGTATAACCCAGTCCCTCCCAATATAAACCATTACAAACCAGCACAAACCAGAACAAACCAGAATAACCCAGTATAAACCAGCACAAACCAGTATAACCCAGTACAAACCAATAGAACCCTGTATAACCCAGTATAACCCAGTCCCTCCCAGTTCCCTCCCAGTACCTGGCGAAGGGGGCGGGGCTTTGTCAGGCCCCGCCCCCGGGCTCTGGCTGTTGTCCGTGGGGCCGGAGGCGCCGGTCAGGGACACCTGGACACACTGACCATAGAGATCCACCACGGCGTACACCTCTGGGGACATGGGGACACCTGCGTCACCTCAGGGTCACCTGGGTCACCTCAGTGTCACCTGTGTCACCTGTGTGTCACCTGTGTGTCACCTGTGTCACCTCAGGGACACCTGGACACACTGACCATAGAGATCCACCACGGCGTACACCTCTGGGGACACGGGGACACCTGCGTCACCTCGGGGTCACCTGTGTCACCTCAGTGTCACCTCAGTGTCACCTCAGGGTCACCTGGGTCACCTCTGTGTCACCTCTGTGTCACCTCAGTGTCACCTCAGTGTCACCTCAGGGTCACCTGTGTCACCTCAGTGTCACCTCAGTGTCCCCTGTGTGTCATCACCTTGATGCCCTCCAATCCCCCAATGACCCCAAAGCTCTGCATGTCCCTCATGCCCCCAATGTCCCCAGTGTCCCCCAATGTCCCCAACACCCCCAATGCCCGCAGTGTCCCCAGTGTCCCCAGTGCCCCCAATGTCCCCATCACCCCAATGTCCCCAATGTCCCCATTGTTCCCAGTGTCCCCAGTGCCCCCAATGTCCCCATTGTCCCGAGTGCCCCAATGTCCCCAATGTCCCCAATGTCCTCAAGGTGTCCCCATTGTCCCCATTGTCCCCGTACCTGGTGGCAGCCCTGAGCAGGCCACGCCCTGGATGTCCCCAGTGTCCCCATCACCCCAATGTCCCCAATGTCCCCAGTGTCCCCATTGTCCCCAGTGTCCCCAATGTCCCCAAGGTGTCCCCATTGTCCCCAGCGTACCTGGTGGCAGCCCCGAGCAGGCCACGCCCTGGTCGGTGCCATCGATGAAGTAGCGCAGGTCCCCTCCCCCCGTGCGCATCATCCCGATCCGCGCCCCCGTGCCCAGCGCGTCCAGGTCACAGCCGTAATTGTTCCGCATGGTGTTCCCGTCCTGCATGATGGCAGTGCCACTGCCGGGGGGACATGGGGACATTGGGGACACCATGGGGACACCGCCATGGGGACAGGGACACAGGGACACAGGGACACAGGGACACAGGACAGGTCACAGCCGTAATTGTTCCGCATGGTGTTCCCGTCCTGCATGATGGCAGTGCCACTGCCGGGGGGACATGGGGACATTGGGGACACAGCCCTGACACAGCCATGGGGACACAGGGACAGGGACACAGGGACACAGGACAGGTCACAGCCGTAATTGTTCCGCATGGTGTTCCCGTCCTGCATGATGGCAGTGCCACTGCCCGGGGACAGGGGGACATTGGGGACACCATGGGGACACGGCAGGGACATGGGGACACAGCCATGGGGACACAGGGACACAGGGACACAGGGACACAGGGACACAGGACAGGTCACAGCCGTAATTGTTCCGCATGGTGTTCCCGTCCTGCATGATGACAGTGCCACTGCCAGGGGGACATTGGGGACATTGTGGGGACATGGCAGGGACATGGGGACACAGGGACACAGGGACATTGGGGACACGGCCATGGGGACAGGGACAGGGACAGACACACAGCCATGGGGACACAGGGACACAGGGACAGGGACACAGGGACATTGGGGACACAGGGACATTGGGGACACAGGGACATTGGGGACATGGCCATGGGGACAGGGACAGGGACAGGGACAGAGGGACACAGGGACAGGGACAGGGACAGACACACAGCCATGGGGACACAGGGACATTGGGGACACGGCCATGGGGACATGAGGGGACACAAGGGGACACCTCCCTGCCCTCCATGCTGTGGCGCTTGGGGACACACGGGGACCCTTTGGGGACATCGGTGACCCTTTGGGGACACCCAGGACACCCCGGGGTCCCTTGGGGACATCCAGGATCCCTTGGGGACATCGGTGACCCCTTGGGGACACCAAGGACACCCCAGGATCCCTTGGGGACATCGGTGACCCTTTGGGGACACCCAGGACACCCCAGGATCCCTTGGGGACATTGGTGACCCCTTGGGGACATTGGTGACCCCTTGGGGACACCAAGGACAGGAGGAACAATTAGGGAGCCCCAGGTGTTCCAGGTGGCCCTTGGGGACATTGGCAGCCCGCCGGTGACCCAGGTGGCCCTTGGGGACATGGGTGTCCCCAGGTGTCCCCACCTGAGCATCCAGGTGTCGTAGTCGATGTCCGTCATGGTGTTGGGGAACTCCAGGTCCTCGGGGCGGATGGCGGTGACACCTGCGGGGACACCTCGGTCACCCTGGGTCCCCCTGGCTGTCCCCAACGTCCCCAAGGTCCCTCCAGACCCCCTTGGGGTCACCTCCGTGCTGATCTGGATGTCCCCAATGTCCCCAAATGTCCCCAATGTTTTTAATGTCCCCAAATGTCCCCAAATGTCCTCAACGTCCCCAACCCTCCCAAAGTCCCCGATGTCCTCAATTCCCCCGATGTCCCCAAATGTCCCCAGTCTCTGCAATGTCCCCAAATGTCCCCAAAGTTCCCCCGATGTCCCCAATGTCCCCAATGTCCCCAGATTCTCCAATCCTCCCAATGTCCCCCAATGTCCCCAAAGTCCCCAATGCCCCAAATGTCCCCAATGTTCCCAATGTCCCCCAGTGTCCCCAACCCTCCCAAAGTCCCCGATGTCCCCAATCCCCCCAATGTCCCCCAAGTTCCCCCAATGTCCCCAACATCTCCAATGTCCCCCAATGTCCCCAAATCCCCCAATGCCCCAAATGTCCCCAGTGTCCCCCAATGTCCCCAATGTTCCCGCTGTCCCCAATGCCCCAAATGTCCCCAGTGTCCCCCAGGTGTCCCCTGCTGTCCCCAGTGTCCCCTCACCGGCCTCGATGGACCCCGACCATCGATCCACCATCTTCTGGATGACGATCTCAAACAGCTCCCCGTCCCGCAGGGCCCTGCGCCCCAAAACCGGGGAAATCACCCCAAAAATCACAGCCGGGACACCCCAAAAATCACAGCTGGGACACCCCAAAACACGGGGAAATCATCCCAAAAATCAGAGCCAGGACACCCCAAAAACGGGGAAATTAACCCAAAAATCACAGCTGGGACATGCCAAAAATGGGACACCCCAAAAACGGGGAAATCACCCCAAAAATCACAGCCGGGACACCCCAAAAATCACAGCTGGGACACCCCAAAAAACTGGGAAATCACCCCAAAAATCACAGCTGGGACACCCCAAAAATCACAGCTGGGACACCCCAAAAATCACAGCTGGGACACACCAAAAATGGGACATCCCAGAAACAGGGAAATCACCCCAAAAATCACAGCCGGGACACCCCAAAAATCACAGCTGGGACACCCCAAAAAACCGGGGAAATCACCCCAAAAATCACAGCCGGGACACCCCAAAAATGGGACATCCCAGAAACAGGGAAATCACCCCAAAAATCACAGCCGGGACACCCCAAAAACGGGGAAATCACCCCAAAAATCACAGCTGGGAAGCCCAAAAATCACAGCTGGGACACTCCAAAAGTGGGACACCCCAAAAATGGGGAAATTAACCAAAAATCAGAGCCAGGACACCCCAAAAATGGGGAAATCCCAAAAAATCACAGCTGGGACACCCCAAAAATGGGAAAATTAACCCAAAAATCAGAGCCAGGACACCCCAAAAATGGGAAATCACCCCAAAAATCACAGCTGGAAAACCCCAAAAATGGGGAAATCACCCCAAAAAACCAGGGAAATCTCGCCAAAAATCAGAGCGGGGAAACCCCAAAAATGGGAAAAAGACTCCAAAAGCCAAGGAATCGGTTGGGTTTAGGGTTTGGGGGATTTTAAAAGGGGTTTTTTTGGGATTTCACCATTTCTGGGTGGATTTGGGGGGGATTTTTTTGGGACTTTCAGCTGTTTTGGGGTATTTTGGGCCTGCTCACCGGTTGGAGATGACGACGGCGTCGTTGAACTCGGAGCGGCCGTTCTGGCCGGGTTTGGGGATTTTAACGGGTTTTTTGGGGGGATTTTTTGGGGATTTTTTGGGGGGTTTTTGGGGGATTTTTTCAAGGATTTTTGGGGATTTTTTGGGGGTTTTTTTCGAGGATTTTTTGGGGATTTTTTGGGATTTTTTCGGGGATTTTTGGGGATTTTTTCAGGGATTTTTTGGGGATTTTTTGGGGGTTTTTTCAGGATTTTTTGGGGATTTTTTGGGGGGTTTTTGGGGATTTTTTCGAGGATTTTTTGGGGATTTTTTCGGGGATTTTTTGGGGATTTTTTCAGGGATTTTTTGGGGATTTTTTTGAGGATTTTTTTGGGGATTTTTTTGGGGATGTTTTGGGGATTTTTTCGAGGATTTTTTTAGGATTTTTTCGGGGATTTTTTGGGGGATTTTTTGGGGATTTTTTCGAGGATTTTTTGGGGATTTTTTCGAGGATTTTTTGGGGATTTTTTGGGGGATTTTTTGGGGATTTTTTCGAGGATTTTTTGGGGGATTTTTTGGGGGATTTTTTGGGGGATTTTTTTGGGATGTTTTTGGGATTTTTCAGACACTTTGGCTCTGCTCACCGGTTGAAGATGACGACAGCGTCGTTGAACTTGGAGCAGCCGTTCTGGCCAAGTTTGGGGATTTTACGGGGTTTTTTTGGGGGGATTTCTTGGGGATTTTTTCGAGGATTTTTTTGGGGATTTTTTCGAGGATTTTTTGGGGATTTTTTCGGGGATTTTTTGGGATTTTGGGGGGATTTTTCGGGGATTTTTTCGGGATTTGTCGGACACTTTGGCTCTGCTCACCGGTTGGAGATGACGATGGCATCGTTGAACTCGGAGCGGCCGTTCTGGCCGGGTTTGGGGTATTTTAACGGGGTTTTTGGGGGGGATTTCTTGGGGATTTCTTGGGGATTTTTTGGGGATTTTTTGCGCATTTTTTCGGGGATGTTTTGGGGATTTTTTGGGGGATTTTTGGGGGGATTTTTTTCGGGGATGTTTTGGGGATTTTTTTGGGGGATTTTTTTGGGGTATTTTGGGCCTGCTCACCGTTGGAGATGACGATGGCGTCGTTGAAATGGAGCAGCAGTTCTGGCCGGGTTTGGGTGATTTTAACGGGGTTTTTTGGGGGGATTTCTTGGGGATTTTTTGGGGGATTTTTTGGGGATTTTTTCGGGATGTTTTGGGGATTTTTTTGGGGGGATTTTTGGGGTATTTTGGGCCTGCTCACCGGTTGGAGATGACGATGGCGTCGTTGAACTCGGAGCGGCCGTTCTGGCCGAGTTTAGGGGATTTTAACGGGGTTTTTTTGGGGGGATTTCTTGGGGATTTTTTCGGGGATTTTTTGGGGATTTTTTGGGGGATTTTTTCGGGGATGTTTTGGGATTTTTTTGGGGGATTTTTGGGGTATTTTGGGCCTGCTCACCGGTTGGAGATGACGACGGCGTCGTTGAACTCGGAGCGGCCGTTCTGGCCGGTTTGGGGGATTTTAACGGGGTTTTTTGGGGGGATTTCTTGGGATTTTTTTGAGGATTTTTTGGGGATTTTTTCGGGGATGTTTCGGGGATTTTTTTGGGGGATTTTTGGGGGTATTTTGGCTCTGCTCACCGGTTGGAGATGACGATGGCGTCGTTGAACTCGGAGCGGCAGTTCTGGCGCAGCGCGTGCGGCCGCCGTTGGTGATGACGGCGTTGGCGCCGTGCAGCCGGTGGAAGCGCAGGTCGCTCGGGGACGCGCCCGGTGGACGCGCCCTCGGGGCTGCCGCCGCCGCTGTCGCCCTCCGAGCCGTCCCCAGCACCGATGGCACCTCTGGGGACACGCCGGGGGGCTCGGGGGATGGCCCTGATGTCCCACAGTGTCCCCAGTGTCCCAGTGCTCTCCATGTGTCCCCAGAGTCCTTCAAGATCTTTTGTGGCCCAAAACACCAAATTCCTCAAGGTCCCCGAGGTTCCCCGATGTCCCCCATGTTCCCTGATGTCCCCAGGGTCCCCAATGTCCTTCAAGATTTTTTTGTGGCCCAAAACACTGAATTCCCCCAATGTCCCCAATCCGCTCAATGTCCCCAAATGACCCAAATAATCCCAAAGTCCCCAAATCCCCAATGTCCCCAAAATGCCTCAATGTCCCCATGACCCCAATGTCCCCAAATGTCCCCAATGTCCCCAATGTCCCCAATGTCCCCATTGCCCTAATCCCCCCAATGTCCCAAATGTCCCCAGTGTCCCCAATCCCCCCAATGTCCACATTGCCCCAATGCCCCCAATCCCCTCAATGTCCCCAAATGTCCCCAGTGTCCCCAATAACCCCAATATCCCCAAAATGCCTCAATGTCCCAAATCCCCTCAATGCCCCCAATGCCTTCAATGTCCCCATTGTCCCCAGTGTCCCCAAGGTGTCACCCACCTCCCTCATCCACGATGGTGGCCTGTGCCGCCTGCCCGTACAGATCCTGACCCCAATGTCCCCAAACCCCTCAATGTCCCCATTACCCCAATGTCCCCAAACCCCTCAATGTCCCCAATCCCCCCAGTGTCCCCAGTGTCCCCAGGGTGTCACC
>NW_023416611.1:0-8352 GCF_012460135.2 Molothrus ater | reverse complement strand
GTGACCATCACAGCACTGACCATGTGAGTGACCATCAGAGTGACACAGGATGACCAGAGAGTGACCGCGGGAGTGACCATGGGGAGTGACCATGGGAGTGACCACAGGAGTGACCACGGGAGTGACCATCAGAGTGACCACCACAGCACTGACCATGTGAGTGACCATCAGAGTGACCACAGGAGTGACCACAGGAGTGACCACGGAGTGACCGCGGGATTGACCGCGGAGTGACCACAGGAGTGACCATCAGAGTGACCACGGAGTGACCACAGGAGTGACCACGGGAGTGACCATCACAGCACTGACCATGTGAGTGACCATCAGAGTGACCACAGGAGTGACCACAGGAGTGACCACGGGAGTGACCGCGGGAGTGACCGCGGGAGTGACCACAGGAGTGACCATCAGAGTGACCACGGGAGTGACCACAGGAGTGACCACGGGAGTGACCATCACAGCACTGACCATGTGAGTGACCATCAGAGTGACCACAGGAGTGACCGCGGGAGTGACCATCAGAGTGACCGCGGGAGTGACCACGGGAGTGACCACAGGAGTGACCACAGGAGTGACCACAGGAGTGACCGCGGGAGTGACCATGGGAGTGACCACGGGAGTGACCATAGGAGTGACCATCAGAGTGACCACGGGAGTGACCATCAGAGTGACCAGGGCTCTGGGCAGAGCCTCGAGAGCAGCGCGGTGCTGGACATGGACAGGAGTGACCACAGGAGTGACCATCAGAGTGACCACAGCACTGACCATGTGAGTGACCACAGGAGTGACCACCACAGCACTGACCATGTGAGTGACCACCCGAGTGACCATGGCTCCGGACACAGCAATGACCGCAGCATGGCGCTGGCCAGGCACCGGAGTGACCACAGGAGTGACCACAGCACTGACCACAGCACTGACCACAGCACTGACCACCAGAGTGACCACCGGACTGACCACAGCACTGACCACCGGATTGACCACAGCACTGACCACAGCACTGACCACGGCACTGACCACGGCTCCGGACACAGCACTGACCACGGCAGCGGTCAGCAGGATGGTTCCGGACACAGGAGTGACCACAGCTCTGGTCAGCGAGGTGGCTCTGGACAGAGGAGTGACCATGGCAGGGGTCAGCAGAGCGGCTCCGGCCAGCCGGACATGGATGGGAATGGCCAGAGGGTCAATCATGGCAGTGGTCAGCGGGCTTGTAGCAGCGGTCAGCGAGGCGGCTCCGGACAGATGGACATCGATGGCAGCGGTCAGCGAGGCGGCTCCGGCCGGCCGGACATGGATGGGAATGGCCAGAGGGTCAACCATGGCAGGGGTCAGCGAGGCGGCTCCGGACAGAGCAGTGACCACGGCAGGGGTCAGCGGGGCAGGTCTGGACAGATGGACATTGATGGGAGCGGCCAGAGGGTCAATCATAGCAGGGGTCAGCGGGAGCACAGCAGCGGTCAGCGAGGCAGCTCCGGACAGATGGACATCGACGACAATGACCAACAGCCCAGGCCCAGCAGTGGCCAGCAGCAGAGCAGCGATGACCACATGGATGACCACATGGGTGACCACCCAGATGCCCACATCGATGACCACGTAGATGACCGCATCAATGCCCACCCAGATGACCACATCGATGACCACCCAGGTGACCACATGGATGCCCACCCAGATGCCCACCCAGATGACCACATCGATGACCATGTAGATGCCCACATGGATGACCACATGGATGACCACATGGATGCCCACATGGATGACCACATGGATGACCACATGGGTGACCACATGGATGACCACATGGGTGACCACATGGGTGACCACCCAGATGCCCACATCGATGACCACGTAGATGACCGCATCAATGCCCACCCAGATGACCACATCGATGACCACCCAGGTGACCACATGGATGACCATGTAGATGACCACATCGATGACCACGTGGATGACCACATGGATGCCCACATGGATGACCACATGGATGCCCACATGGATGCCCACCCGGGTGACCCCAGCACTGCCCGCTGCCCCCTGGCCTGTCCGGACTGCGGCCAAACCTTCTCCCAGCTCTCCCGCCTTCAGCGCCACCGCCGCGCCCACGCCGCGCTGACCGCTGCGGGCGGTCACTCTCCGGCCGCTCCGGACGGCTCCAAGGGGCGCCCGAGGGGCCGCGGCCGCCCCGGATCCGCCCCGGGCGTGGCCAACAGGTGCGGGCAGTGCCGGCAGAGCTTCGGGCAGAGCTCGGACCTGGCCAAGCACCTGCGCGTGCACACCGGGGAGCGCCCGTTCGCCTGCGGCCACTGCGGGAAGCGCTTCAACGTCAGCTCCAACCTGAGCCGGCACCGCCGCATCCACACCGGCGAGCGCCCGTACGGCTGCGCCGAGTGCGGCCGGCGCTTCACCGACCGCTCCACGCTGAGCCAGCACCGGCGCAGCCACACCGGCGAGCGCCCGTTCGGCTGCGGGCTCTGCGGGAAGCGCTTCGGGCGCAGCTCGCACCGGCGGCGCCACCAGCGCACCCACGCCAGGGACGCCGAGCGGGGGCTGCCCCGGAGCGAGAATTAAAGAGCCTTTGGAATAATTGCGCGGCTTTTTTGGGTGGTTTTGTGGTGGTTTTTGTGGTGGCGGGGTTGGGGTTTTGGTTGCAGTTTCAGTGTCTTCATCCCAGCCCAAATTCCAGGCCCAGGCCCAGTCCCAATCTTGGTCCCAATCCCAGTCCCAGTCCCAGTTCTGATCCCAGCCCAGTTCAGACCCCAGTTCCAATATTTGTCCCAGTCCCAGTCCCAGTCTTGGTCCCAGCGCCATCATCTTGATCCCAGTCCCAGTCCTCGTCCCAGTCCCAATCCCATTCCCAGTCCCAGTCTTGATCCCAGTCCCAGTTCCAGTTCTGATCCCAGTCCCAGTCCCAATCTTGGTCCCTGTGCCATCATCCTGATCCCTTCCAAATCCCAGTCCTGGTTCCAGTCCCAATCTTGGTCCCAGTCCCATTGTCTTGATCCCAGTCCCAGCCCCAATCCCAGCCCCATCCCAGTTGATCCCAGCCCCATCCCAGCCCCATTGCCACCATCCCGCCCCGGCACCAGCGCACCCACGCCAGGGACGCCGAGCGGGGGCTGCCCCGGAGCGAGAATTAAAGAGCCTTTGGAATAATTGGGGCTTTTTTGGGTGGTTTTTGTGGTGGTGGGTTTGGGGTTTTGGTTGCAGTTTCAGTGTCTTGATGCCAGCCCAAATCCCGGTCTTGGTTCCAGTCCCGATCTTGGTCCCTGACCCAATCCCAGTCCCAACATTGGTCCCAGTCCCAGCATCTTGATCCCAGTCCCAGCCCGGTTCTGATCCCAGTTCCAATATTTGTCCCAGTCCCAGTCCCAGTTCTGATCCCAGTCCCAGTCCCAATCTTGGTCCCTGTGCCATCATCCTGATCCCTTCCAAATCCCAGTCCTGGTTCCAGTCCCATTGTCTTGATCCCAGCCCAAATCCTCATCCCAGTCTCAATCCTGACCCCAATCCCAGTTCCAATCTTGGTCTCAGTTCCATTGTTTGATCCCAGCCCCAATCCCAGTCCCAGTCCTGGTCGATCCCAGCCCAAATCCAAATCCAAATCCCAGTCCTGATCCCAGCCCAAATCCCGGCCCAAATCCCAGCCCCAATCCTGATCCCAGTCCCAGTCCCAGTTCTGATCCCAGTCCCATCCCAATCCCAGCCCCAGTCCTGGTTGATCCCAGCCCAAATCCCGATCCCAGTCCCATCCCAATCCCAGCCCAACTCCCGGCCCAAATCCCAGCCCCAGCCCCAATCCTGATCCCAGCCCCAGCCCCAATCCCAACCCAAATCCCAATCCCAATCCTAATCCTGATCCCGATCCCAATCCCAATCCCAGCCCCAATCCCAATCCCAATCCTAATCCCGATCCCGATCCCAATCCCAAATCCCAGCCCCAATCCCAGTCCCAGTCCTGGTTGATCCCAGCCCCAATCCCAGCCCCAGCCCCAGCCCCCAGGACCCCCCCCCCAATGCCCCAAACCGGAGCCCCCCAGACCCCGGGACCCCCCCCCAACGATTCCCCCTTTGATGACATCATCCCCGCCCCGATGACGTCACAGTGATGTCACAGCACCCCACGGTTTTGGGGGGGGTTTATTAAAAGCTGGGGGGGCCCCGGGCGGGGCCGGGAGGGAAATTTGGCAAAATCCGCGCCCCCCTCCCCCCCCTCCCCCTCCCCCCAAATAAATACACAGCATCGAGGGGGCGGGGCTTGGCTGCGGCGGCCAATCAGCACCGGCCACGCCCCGGCCACGCCCTGGCCGTGGGGCACCCTGGGCCCCACTTGGGGGTCACTCCGGACACCACTTGGGGGTCACTTGGGCCCCACTCGGGGGTCAGTTTGTCCCCACTTAGGGGTCAGTCGTGGCCACACTTTGGGGTCAGTCCAGGCCACACTTGGGGGTCACTCTGGGCCCCACTTAGGGGTCAGTCCAGGCCCCACTTAGGGGTCAGTTGTGGCCACACTTTGGGGTCAGTCCGTGCCCACTCAGGGGTCAGTTTGTCCCCACTTAGGGGTCAGTTTGTCCCCACTTGGGGGTCAATTTGGCCACACTTATGGGTCAGTTTGTCCCCACTTAGGGGTCAGTTTGTCCCCACTCAGGGGTCAGTTGTGGCCACACTTGGGGGTCAGCCCAGGCCCCACTTGGGGGTCAGCCCCACATCCTGCCATGGGTCAGTCCAGGCCCCACTCGTGCCTCAGTTTGTCCCCACTTGTGGGTCACTCTGGGCCCCACTCGGGGGTCACTTGTGGGTCAGTCCCTGCAACCCTTGGGGGTCAGTTTGTCCCCACTTGTGGGTCAGTCTGTCCCCACTTGGGGGTCACTCTGGGCCCCACTTGGGGGTCAGTCCAGGCTCCACTTGGGGCTCAGTCCCTGCCCCACGGCTGGGTCCCCTGTGGGGCTGCAGGGCCGGGGGTCACTCTGGGGGTCACTCTGGGGGTCACTCTGGGTCACTGCCGGACACTGGGGGTCACTCCAGGGGTCATTCGAGGCCGTGGGGCTGTGCTGGTCACTCTGGGGGTCACTCTGGGGGTCACTCTGGGTGGCCGTGTGGTTGTGTTGGTCACTCCAGTGGTCACTCCGGGGGTCACTGGGGTGGTCATTCCTGGGGTGGTCACTCCTTGCGTGGTCACTGGGGTGGTCACTCCTTGGGTCACTCCTGGGGTCTCTCAGGTGGTCACTCCTGGGGCGGTCACTGGGGTGGTCACTCCTGGGGTCTCTTGGGTGGTCACTCCTTGGGTCACTCCCAGGGCAGTCACTGGGGCGGTCTCTCGGGTGGTCACTCCTTGCGTGGTCACTCCTTGTGTGGTCACTCCTGGGGTCACTCCTTGGGTCACTCCCGGGGCGGTCACTGGGGTGGTCACTCCTTGCATGGTCACTCCTTGCGTGGTCACTCCCGGGGCGGTCACTGGGGCGGTCACTGGGGCGGTCTCTCGGGTGGTCACTCCTGGGGTCACTCCTTGGGTCACTCCTTGCATGGTCACTCCTGGGGTCACTCCTTGGGTCACTCCTTGTGTGGTCACTCCCGGGGCGGTCACTGGGGGTGGCCGCAGTGGCCGGAGTGGCCGCAGTGGCCGGAGCGGCCGGGGGCCGCAGCTCGGCCGACAGCGCCTCGAAGGCGTCCAGCATGGCCGCCCGCACGCGCTCGGTCAGCGCGGGAACATCGGCCGGAGCCAGGCCCAGCGTGGGCAGCGGGGGCAGCACCTGGATCACGCACTGGCCTGGGGGCGGAGCCACGTTGGGACCCACAGAGAGACCCCAGACCCATAGAGAGACCCCAGACCCACAGAGAGACCCCAGACCCACATTGGGACCCATAGAGAGACCCCAGACCCATAGAGAGACCCCAGACCCACAGAGAGACCCCAGACCCACAGAGACCCCACAGAGAGACCCCAGACCCACAGAGAGACCCCAGACCCACAGAGAGACCCATAGAGAGACCCCAGACCCACAGAGAGACCCCAGACCCACATTGGGACCCATAGAGAGACCCCAGACCCACAGAGAGACCCCAGACCCACAGAGAGACCCATAGAGAGACCCCAGACCCACAGAGAGACCCCAGACCCACATTGGGACCCATAGAGAGACCCCAGACCCATAGAGAGACCCCAGACCCACACTGGGACCCACAGAGAGACCCCAGACCCACACCTGGATCACGCACTGGCCTGGGGGCGGAGCCACGTTGGGACCCACACTGGGACCCACAGAGAGACCCCAGACCCATAGAGAGACCCCAGACCCACACTGGGACCCACAGAGAGACCCCAGACCCACACTGGGACCCACAGAGAGACCCCAGACCCACAGAGAGACCCCAGACCCACACTGGGACCCACAGAGAGACCCCAGACCCACAGAGAGACCCCAGACCCATAGACAGACCCCAGACCCATAGAGAGACCCACAGAGAGACCCCAGACCCATAGAGAGACCCCAGACCCACACTGGGACCCACAGAGAGACCCCAGACCCACATTGGGACCCATAGAGAGACCCCAGACCCACACTGGGACCCACAGAGAGACCCCAGACCCACATTGGGACCCATAGAGAGACCCCAGACCCACAGAGAGACCCCAGACCCATAGAGAGACCCCAGACCCACACTGGGACCCATAGAGAGACCCCAGACCCACATTGGGACCCATAGAGAGACCCCAGACCCACAGAGAGACCCCAGACCCACATTGGGACCCCAGACCCACCAGAAACCCAGACCCACAAATCCCCCATAGACTCACATGAACCCCCCAGCCCCACATGAATCCCCCCAGCCCCACATGAAGACCCCGGCCCCAAATGAATCCCCCCAGCCCCACATTTTCCCCCCAGCCCCACATGAATCCCCCCAGCCCCACATGAACCCCCCAGCCCCACATTTGCCCCCCAGCCCCACATCTCCCCCGTGCCCTGACCGGCCGTGAAGCGCCGCTCCCGTTTGCTGTAGAAGTGCTGGTACGAGGAGATGACGATGGGGACAACGGGGACCTGTGGGGCAGGACGGGCTCGGGGGGGCTCCTCCTGCCCCATAACTGCCCCATAACTGCCCCTATAACAGTCCTGTAACTGCCCCATAACTGCCCTGTAACTGCTCTATAACTGCCCCTATAACTGCCCTGTAACTGCCCCTATAACTGCCCCATAACTGCCCCATAACTGCCCTGTAACTGCCCTATAACTGCCCCGTAACTGCCCTGTAACTGCCCTATAACTGCCCCGTAACTGCCCTATAACTGCCCCATAACTGCCCTATAACTGCCCTGTAACTGCCCTATAACTGCCCCGTAACTGCCCCGTAACTGCCCCATAACTGCCCCATAACTGCCCTGTAACTGCCCCATAACTGCTCTATAACTGCCCCATAACTGCCCCGTAACTGCCCCATAACTGCCCTGTAACTGCCCCATAACTGCCCCATAACTGCCCCATAACTACTCTATAACTGCCCCGTAACTGCCCCATAACTGCCCCATAACTGCCCTGTAACTGCCCTATAACTGCGCCATAACTGCCCCATAACTGCCCTGTAACTGCCCCATAACTGCCCTATAACTGCCCCATAACTGCTCTATAACTGCCCCATAACTGCCCTGTAACTGCCCCGTAACTGCCCTATAACTGCCCCATAACTGCCCCGTAACTGCCCCATAACTGCTCTATAACTGCCCCGCAGCTGCCCCATAACCACATCATAACTGCCCCATAACTGCCCTATAACTGCCCCATAACCACCCTGTAACTGCCCCATAACTGCCCCATAACCACATCATAACTGCCCCATAACTGCCTCATGAACACGACAGCTACCCCATAGCCCCCCATACCCCCCCATAGCGCCCCATAGCCACCCCATAACCACCCCATAGCGCCCCATAGCGCCCCACAGCCCCCAGGTACCTGTGCCTGCACAGCCAGGTGGAAGGCGCCGCGCTTGAAGGGCAGCATGGAGCTGCACCCCATAGCGCCCCATAGCCACCCCATAGTGCCCCATAGCGCCCATAACCACCCCATAACGCCCCATAGCGCCCCATATCCACCCATACCCACCCCATAGCGCCCCATAGCACCCCATAGGCGCCCCATAGCGCCCATAGCCCCCAGGTACCTGTGCCTGCACGGCCAGGTGGAAGGCGCCGCGCTTGAAGGGCAGCATGGAGCTGCACCCCATAGCGCCCCATAGCGCCCCATAACCACCCCATACCCCCCCCATAGCGCCCCATAGTGCCCATAGCGCCCCATAGCCCCCCGGTACCTGTGCCTGCACGGCCAGGTGGAAGGCGCCGCGCTTGAAGGGCAG
>NW_023416610.1:0-8375 GCF_012460135.2 Molothrus ater | reverse complement strand
GTGGCCCAAGGGTCCCTGGTGTGGAGGAGGGGACATGGCGGGGACCCCAAATTAATATGGGGGGAACCCCGGGGAGGTGACAATGGCCCTGTCCCCTTGTCCCTGTCCCCTGCTGCCATCTCCCAGCCCCTCCCAGTGCTCCCAGTCCCTCCCAGTAGCCCCGTTCAGATCCCCTGGGTGTGGCAGTGATCCCCAAGGGCTGGCTCCTGTCCATCTGTCCATCTGTCCCTGTCCCCCAGTGCTCCCAGTCCCTCCCAGTCCCTCCCAGTCCCCCCAGTATCCCCGTTCAGAACCCCTGGGTGTGGCAGTGATCCCCAAGGGCTGGCTCCTGTCCATCTGTCCATCTGTCCCTGTCCCCCTGTCCCTGTCCCCCAGTGCTCCCAGTCCCTCCCAGTCCCTCCCAGTGCCCCCAGTATCCCCGTTCAGAACCCCTGGATGTGCTGGATGTGGCAGTGATCCCCAAGGGCTGATTCCTGTTCCCCTGTCCCTGTCCCCACCACGTCCCCCAGTGCTCCCAGTCCCTCCCAGTCCCTCCCAGTCCCCCCGTTCAGAACCCCTGGATGTGGCAGTACGCCTCCAGGCTGGCGAAGAGCACGTAGAGCAGCCAGAGCAGCAGGAAGAGCCCGGCCGTGAGGATTTTGGGGGCGCGGGGCCCCCCCAGCTCGCCGCCGATGGGCGCGCGGCGCCGCCAGAGCAGCACGCCGATGGCGAGGAAGGCGAAGATGGTGAAGAGCGTGACGGGGAAGGCCAGCGTGCCCGGCGGGACGCGGAACGGCCGCCCCTGCGCCGCCCAGTACACGGCGGCCACCGACCAGGCCAGGCCCAGCCCCAGGAAGACGTTGACGGCGTTGGAGCCCGTGACGTTGCCGATGGAGGCGTCGGCGCAGGGGTCCTGCAGGGCGGCCACGCGGCTGGCGAACGTGTCTGGGGACATCGGGGGACATTCAGGGACGTTGGGGACATCCGGGGGTGTTGGGGGCATTTGGGGCACTGGGGACATTGGGGACATTCAGAGCGTTGGGAGGTCACGGGGACATTGGGGACATTGAGAGCATTGGGGGTGTTGGGGACATTGGGGACAATCAGGACATTTGGGACATTGGGGGTGTGGAGGATGTTGGGGACACTGAGGACATTGGGGGTGTTGGGGACATTGGGGGTGTTGGGGACAGTGGGGACATCAGGGACGTCGGCGCAGGGGTCCTGCAGGGCGGCCACGCGGCTGGCGAACGTGTCTGGGGACATGGGGACAGTTGGGGACATTGGGGACACCAAGGACATTGGGGATGTTGGGGACATCGCGGACATCATGGGCATGGGGGTGCTGAGGTCGATGAAGACGACGGCGTTGACCGAGTCCTTGAGGCCCTGTCCCTTGTTCTCCCCTTTGTTCCTGTGATGTCCCCCAATGTCCCCAAGGTGTCCCCAATGTCCCCAAGGTGTCCCCAGGGTCCCTCACCGGGGATGGAGGTGCCCAGCGCCACGAAGACGACGGCGTTGACCGAGTCCTTGAGGCCCAGGGTGCAGCCGAAGTGCGCGGCCAGGTCCCCGATGAGGGCGGTGAGCAGCGCGAGGAGGAGGATGGAGACGCCGAAGGCCGCCCAGCCCCCCAGCAGCGCCGTGGGGGGCACGCAGGCGAACAGAACCTTCCAGAACACCGTCAGGAAGTGCATGACGTAATCGAAGCACGACGGCAAACGCTCCTCGCGGCCTTCGTCGTCCTCGTCCTCGTCACCTGCGGGGACGGCGGGGTGGTGGCACCACCAGGGTTGGGGTCACCAGGGTGGTCGGAACAAGGTTAGGGTCCCCAAGGTGGTGGCATCAAGGCTGGAGGTCCCCAGGTTGGTGGCATTGGGGTCACCAGGGTGGTGGGACCAGGGTTGGGGTCACCAGGGTGGTGGCACCACCAGGGTTGGGGTCACCAGGGTGGTGGGAACAAGGTTGGGGTCGGGTCCCCAAGGTGGTGGCATCAGGGTTGGGGTCACCAGGGTGGTGGGAACAAGGTTGGGGTCCCCAAGGTGGTGGCATCAGGGCTGGGGTCACCAGGGTGGTGGCATCACCAGGGTTGGGGTCCCCAAGGTGGTGGCACCAGGGTTAAGGTCACCAG
The DNA here is from genome assembly GCF_012460135.2 of Molothrus ater. Classification (NCBI taxonomy): domain Eukaryota; kingdom Metazoa; phylum Chordata; class Aves; order Passeriformes; family Icteridae; genus Molothrus; species Molothrus ater. The sequence goes on along the minus strand of NW_023416610.1, from coordinate 6,268 downwards.
GATGGTGGCATCACCAGGGTTGGGGTCTCCAGAGTGGTGGCATTGGGGTGCCCCAAGGTGGTGGCACCAAGGTGATGGCCAAAGGGGACCCTGGGGCCACCTTGGGGACACCCCAAGCTCCCCATGCCGCCTGTGCTGATGGTGACCCTGAGGACCCTGGGAATGGTGTCACCTCAAGGACCCCAAGGGGACCTCGGGGACACCTGGGGACACCTGGGGACACTCGGGGCCCCCGTGGCACCTGCGCTGACGGTGATGGCCTCCAGGAACTGCTCGCGCCACGAGTGCGTGCCGATGACGGTGGCCAGGTTGGTTTTCTTCATCAGCTTGTCCACCGTGTTCTGGGGACGTTGGGGACACCGGGGACGGGTCAGGCCGTGTCCCCTGGCCGGCCCCCGTTGTCCCCGAGGTGTCCCCAGGGTCACCTTGAAGTCGTAGGACTCCTCGATGACCACCTCGAGGCGCCGGTTGTCGCCCAGCACCGGCTTCCCCATCTCGGCGATGCGCCGCGCCTCCTCCTCCTCGGCCGACAGCGCCCGCTCGCCGTCCCCTGCATGAGGGGACACCACGGGGACACGATGGGGACACGATGGGGACACCGTGGGGACACCAGCAGGACATGGGGACAGCGTGGGGACACGGCGGGGATGTGGGGACATGGTGGGGACATGGTGGGGACATGGTGGGGGGACACGCCGGCGATGCGCCGCGCCTCCTCGGCCGACGGCGCCCGCTCGCCGTCCCCTGCATGAGGGGACACCACGGGGACACCATGGGGACACCATGGGGACACCATGGGGACACCATGGGGACATGGGAACAAGGTGGGGACACAGTGGGGACACAATGGGGACACAATGGGGACATGGGGACACCATGGGGTGGGGACATGGTGGAGGACATAGGGACACCATGGGGAGGTGGGGACACCATGGAGGACATGGGAACATGGTGGGGACACCATGGAGACACAGTGAGGACACCATGGGGACACGATGGGGACACCTGACGGGGCGGTGGCACGAGGACACCGTGGCGTGGCACACGGCGACATACACGCTCATGGCACATCCATGGTCATGGGGCGCGTCCGAGGCCGAAGGCTCCTACCTTGGGCGAGCAGGAGAGCTGAGGAGAGAGAGGGCACAGCGGTGAGACCCCCGTGTCCCCTCAGTGTCCCCCCCCGGTGTCCCCCCCGGTGTCCCCTCGGTGTCCCCGTACCCGAGATGCCGCGCTTGAGCCAGCGCGGCGTCCCCAGCTCGATGAAGAAGTTCTCCTTCTTCTCGTACTCCTCATCGTCAACGATCTTCACCTGCAGCGTCTTCCTGGGGCGGGACACGGGGCAGCCTCGGCCTCAGGGTCATCATCGTCATCACCGCCATCACCATTCAGCATCATCACCATCATCATCCACCATTGTCATCACCATCATCATCATCATCCACTATTGTTATCATCATCATCCACCATTGTCATCATCATCATCATCATCATCATCCACTATTGTTATCATCATCGTCCATCATCATCATCATCACCTTCCATCTCCATCCATCCATCCATCCATCCATCCATCCATCCTCTTCCTCTTCCATCTCCACCTGACCATCCTCTTCCTCTTCATCCATCCATCCATCCATCCATGATCCATCCTCTTCCTCTTCCGTCTCCACCCACCCCACGACCCACCCACCAACCCAACCACCTCTTCCTCCTCCGTCCCCACCCCCCCGCCATCCCAGCCCTCCTCTTCCTCACGCCGTCTCGTCGTTGCGGAACTCCAGCTCCCCGCTGGCGTCCTCGTAGTCGACGCCGCCGCCGCGCGCGGTGCCCTCCACGGTGCGGAAGGGCACCATGACGGTGCCGCGCGCGCCCGAGCTGCGCACCACCGTCACCTCCACGTGGCCCTGGCACTCGCTGACGCGCACCGAGCGCTCCCGGAACCCGAAGATGCCGGCGTGGTCGTCGTCCAGGATGGTCACCGTGGCCACCAGCGGCGCCACCAGCTTGCCCTTGGGGTGGTCCTCGGAGTCGGCCTCGAACATGCCCTCGGCGTCGCCCACGCGCAGGTTCAGGAGCCGCACGAAGAAGTGCTCGTCCTCCTCGAAGATGTCGTCGTCGATGATGCCGATGGCCAGCTCCTTGCGCGTCTCGCCCGGCTTGAAGATGAGCGTGCCCTCGCTGTACTCGTAGTCCGAGCCCGCCTTGGCCGAGCCGTCCTCGGTGCGGAAGTCCACGTAGAAGGTCTGGTTGGCGCCCAAGCCCTGCTGGCACGCCACGGCCAGCGTCACCGAGCCGCAGTTCTCCAGGCAGTGGTACAGGCACGGCTCGAAGAAGATGCGGCTGCACGCTTCGTCCTCCTCATCCTCCTCGTCATCCTCGCCGGGCATCGCCGGGGAGCGCCGCGCCGCCTCGGCCGCGTGTTTCTTGAGCACGTTGCCGGCGCCGGTCATGAGCCGCGTGGCCTGGATGCGGTAGAAGGCGCGGCTCTTCTGCTGGTGCACCAGGGCCATGTAGTTGGCGGCGTCCATCAGCTGCTCCAGCTCCTTCTCCGGGTGCTTCTGCTTCAGGTCCTTCAGGATCTGGATCACCTCGCGCCGGCTCTCGTCCAGCTCCTTCTCCTCGGGCGTCGGCGACGGCGACGCGCCGGGCTCCGGCTCGGGCAGCGCCGGGAAGCCGCCGTCGGCCTCCAGGTCCTTGGGCGGGCGCTCGGCCTCGGTGCCGATGATGATGCCGCTGCGCGGGTCGGCGCGGTAGCGCTTGTAGACGTACTTGTAGAAGAGCAGCCGCTTGTCGGCCGCCCAGGCGAACACCACGCAGGCCGGGAAGAAGAGCAGGGTGAGGAAGGCCTCCCACACCTGCACCACGCCCGGCGTGATGACGGCCAGGATGAGGTAGAGCCAGATGTAGGCGAAGATGCTCCACGAGGCCGTGACGAAGAAGACGCGCAGGTGCTTGATGCGCCGGCTCTCGCCCGCCGGGATGGCGTAGACGCACACGGCGATCACCACGAACATGTTGAAGGCGGCGCTGCCCACGATGGTGCCCGGGCCGAGCTCGCCGGCCTGGAAGCGGTGCCCGCACACCTCGATGAGCGACAGGAGGATCTCGGGCGCCGAGGAGCCCAGCGCCATCAGCGTCAGGTTGGAGACGGTCTCGTTCCAGATGCGCACCGTGCCCACGCTGGTCTCGCCGTTGGCCTTGGTGACCGTGATCTCCTTCTCGCGCGACGTGATCACCTCGATGGAGGCCATGAAGCGGTCGGCGATGATGGACACGCCCAGGAACAGGTACATCATGGCCACGAAGTAGACGATGGCGCGCGCCGCCTTGTCGCCCGCCGCCGGCTCGTCCGGCTGCCACACGGGCAGGAGCACGCCGGGCTGGCACCGCGCCGAGCCGCCGTGGCACGTCCCGTTGGGGCCGTCGGTGATCGCCGGGGCCGCCGCCGAGCAGCCCCGAGGGCTCAGCAGCAGCCAGGCCGCCAGCGCCGGGCCCAGCGCCGCCATGGCGCCCCTCGAGGAGCCTGCGGGACGGAGATTTGGGGTCAGATTGTGGGGTTTGGGATGTGGGGTGTGGGGATGTGGGGTTTGGGGCACAGCCATGGCGCCCCTCGAGGAGCCTGTGGGACGGGAGATTTGGGGTTTGGGTCAGGGGATTTGGGATTTGGGGTGTGGGATGTGGGATTTGGGATATGGGATCAGGATGTGGGGTTTGGGATATGGGATTTGGGTTTTGGGTTATGGGGTGTGGGGTGTGGGGCACAGCCATGGCGCCCCTCGACGAGCCTGCGGGACGGGAGATTTGGGATTTGGGTCAGGGGATTTGGGATTTGGGTGCGGGATGTGGGGTGTGGGACATGGGGCACGGCCACGGCGCCCCACAAGGAGCCTGCAAGAGGAAATGGGATCAGGGATGTGGGGTCAGGGATATTGGGCTGGGATATGAGGTTGGGATGGATCCGTGGGTCCGGTTCGGATCTGTGGGTCCGGTTGGGATCTATGGGTCCGGTTCGGATCCTCGGCTCCGGTTCGGCCCCTCCTCCTCCTCCTCCTCCTCCTCCTCCTCCTCCCCCTCCCCCTCCCCCCCGGCTCCGGGTCCCTCCCCCTCCCCCTCCCTCCTCCATCCCCGTTTCCATGGAAACCGCGCGGTTGCCAAGGAGGAGCCGGAGCCGCCCCCGCACCCGAAACCCCCCCGGAACCCCCGGATCCGAACCGGAGCCACGGGTCCAGCACTGACCCCAAAGATCCGAACCGGACCCATAGATCCGAACCGGACCCATAGATCCAGCACTGACCCCATAGATCCGAACCGGCCCCATAGATCCGAACCGGAGCCACGGATCCAGCACTGACCCCATGGATCCGAACCGGACCCATAGATCCCAACCGGACCCATAGATCCGAACCGGACCCATAGATCCAACACTGACCCCATAGATCCGAACACTGACCCCATAGATCCCAACCGGACCCATGGATCCCAACCGGACCCATAGATCTGAACCGGACCCATAGATCCGAACCGGACCCATAGATCCAGCACTGACCCCATAGATCCCAACCGGACCCATAGATCCGAACCGGAGCCACGGATCCAGCACTGACCCCATAGATCCAACACTGACCCCATAGATCCGAACCGGCCCCACGGATCCAGCACTGACCCATGGATCCCAACCGGCCCCATAGATCCGAACCGGACCCATAGATCCGAACCGGAGCCACGGATCCAGCACTGACCCATGGATCCCAACCGGACCCATAGATCTGAACCGGACCCATAGATCCGAACCGGACCCATAGATCCCAACCGGACCCATAGATCTGAACCGGACCCATAGATCTGAACCGGACCCATAGATCCGAACCTGAGCCACGGATCCAACACTGACCCCATAGATCCCAACCGGAGCCATGGATCCAGCACTGACCCCATAGATCCCAACCGGACCCATAGATCCCAACCGGACCCATAGATCCGAACCGGCCCCACGGATCCAACACTGACCCCATAGATCCCAACCGGACCCATAGATCTGAACCGGACCCATAGATCTGAACCGGACCCATAGATCCGAACCTGAGCCACAGATCCAACACTGACCCCATAGATCCCAACCGGAGCCATGGATCCAGCACTGACCCCATAGATCCCAACCGGCCCCATAGATCCGAACCGGACCCATAGATCCCAACCGGACCCATAGATCCAGCACTGACCCCATGGATCCCAACCGGCCCCATAGATCCGAACCAGCCCCACGGATCCAACACTGACCCCATAGATCCGAACCAGCCCCACAGATCCAGCACTGACCCCATAGATCCGAACCGGCCCCATAGATCCAACACTGACCCATGGATCCCAACCGGACCCATAGATCCGAACCAGCCCCATGGATCCAACACTGACCCACGGATTGAACACTGACCCCATAGATCCAACACTGACCCATAGATCCGAACCGGCCCCATAGATTTGAACCGGCCCCATAGATCCGGACCTGACCCATGGATCCCAACGGGACCCATAGATCCGAAGTGGACCCGAACTGGAGCCACGGACCCAAACGGGACCCACAGATCCAACCCGGACCCATAGATCTGAACCGGCCCCATAGATCCAAACCTGATCCATGGATACCTGACCCATGGATCCATCCCTGACCTATGGATCTCTGACCCATAGATCCAAAACTGACCAAGAACAGATCTGAACCGGCCCCACGGATCTGAATCAGACCCCACAGATCCAAACCGGACCCACAGATCCAAAACTGACCCACAGATCCAAAACGGACCCACAGATCCACAACCGACCCACAGATCCAAACCAGCCCCACAGATCCACAACCGACCCACAGATCTGAACCAGAACCAGAGAGATCCAAACCAGCCCCACAGATCCAAACTGGCCCCATTCCTGCCCCATTCCTACCCCATTTCCTGCCCCATTCCTACCCCATTTCCTGCCCCATTTCCTGCCCCATTTTTGCCCCACTCCTGCCCCATCTCTGCCCCATTCCTACCCCATTTCCTGCCCCATTCCTGCCCCACTCCTGCCCCATTTTTCCCCATTTTTCCCCATTTTTTCCCCATTTCTACCCCACACCCCCCTCCCCTTCCCTCCCCCCCCGCGCTCCTCCCCCCCAATTAATCCAATTAACGCCCCTCGCTCCCCCCTCATTAATGAATTAATTAACCCCAAACCCCGCGGGGCCACGCGGGGATTTCCCCAAATCCCTCGGGATTCGCCCCAGTTTGGG
>NW_023416609.1:0-8662 GCF_012460135.2 Molothrus ater | reverse complement strand
CCCCCCAAAACCCCGTCCCAGTGCTCCCAGTAAGCGCAGCGTGCCCTCCCTGCCCAGCTGGTGTCGCGGCCCCAGCAGTTCGATGTGATGGTGATGCCCAACCTGTACGGGAACATCGTCAACAACGTCTGCGCCGGGCTGGTGGGGGGACCCGGGCTGGTGCCGGGGGCCAACTACGGCCACGACTACGCCGTGTTTGAAACCGTGGGTCTGGGGGGGAAAACGGGGGTCTGGGGGGGTAAAAATGGGGGTCTGGGGGGGGGGAAATGGGGGTCTGGGGGGATTTGGGGGGCACTGGGAGGAACTGGGAGCACTGGGAGCACTGGGTGGGACTGGGAGCACTGGGAGCTGTGGTGGGGGCACCCAGTGCTGACTACGGCCACGACTACACCGTGTTCGAAACCAGGGGTCTGGGGGGGAAAACGGGGGTCTGGGGGGGGGGAAATGGGGGTCTGGGGGGGCTTTGGGGGGCACTGGGAGCACTGGGTGGGACTGGGAGCACTGGTGGGGGCCACAATTATGGCCACGACTACGCCGTGTTCATGACCGTGGGTCTGGGGGGGACATGGGGGGTTTGGGGTCCTTTGGGGGGCACTGGGAGCACTGGGAGGAACTGAAGGTCCCTGAGGGCTCTTACTGGGGGCCACTGGGAGGTTACTGGGGGACATTGGGGGGGCACTGGGCAGCTACTGGGGGGGACTGGTTGGTTACTGGGAGCACTGGGGGGGGTCTCAGAGAGCTGTTACTGGGGGGCAGCACTGGGCTGTCACTGGTTGGTTACTGGGAGCACTGGTTGGTCACTGGGAGGTCACTGGGGTCACTGGGTGGTCACTGGGGTCACTGGTTGGTCACTGGGGTCACTGGGAGGTCACTGGGGTCACTGGGAGGTCACTGGGGTCACTGGGGGGTCACTGAGGTCACTGGGAGGTCACCGGGGTCGCTGGGCGGTCACTGGTTGGTCACTGGGGTCACTGGGCTGTCACTGGTTGGTTACTGGGAGCACTGGGTGGTCACTAGGGTCACTGGGGGGTCACTGGGGTCGCTGGGCAGTCACTGGGCAGTCTCTGGGGTCACTGGGAGGTCACTGGGGTCACTGGGGTCACCGGGGTCACCGGGGGGTCACCGGGGTCGCTGGGCGGGGCTCTCACGGCGGCGCCCCCCAGGCCACGCGGAACACGGGCAAGAGCATCGCCAACCGCAACATCGCCAACCCCACGGCGGCGCTGCTGGCGGCCTGCATGATGCTGGACCACCTCAAGTGGGCGGGGCTTAGCGCCAGGGGGCGGGGCTAACCAGGGAGGGGGCAGGGCTCACCTGGGAGGGGGTGGGAACACCTGGAGGGGGCGGGGCTCACCTGGGCAAGGGGTGGGAACACCTGAGAGGTTGGGAGCAACTTGGAGGAGGTGGGGCTTAAAAAGGGGTGGGGGGGTCCCTAGAAAGGGGTGGGGCTTAAAAAGGGGTGGGGGGGTCCCCAAAAGGGGTGGGGCTTTAAAAGGGGTGTGGCTTGCCCTGGTGGGTGTGGCTTTGAAAGGGGCATGGCCCAGGTGGTGAGGATCCCATGGGAGGGGCTGGGTGAGGGGGCGGAGTCTGAAGGGGCGGAGCCTCTGTGTACACCAGGAGGGGGCGGGGCTTCACCGCTAGGGTTGGGTGTGTCTCGCTGATGTGGGCGTGGCCCGTGTTTGCCCCGCCCCCAGGCTGCACAACCACGCCTCCACCATCCGTAAGGCCGTGCTGGCCTCGCTGGACGACCCCCGGGTAAGCCCCGCCCTCACCTGCCCGATGGGCGTGGCCCTAAACCTGGGGGCGTGGCCACAACCCCCACTCTCACCTGCCCAAGGGGTGCGGCCCCAATCAAGTGGGCGTGGCCACGAGCCTGCCTGGTGGCTGTGGCCCCACCCCTTTGTGGGCGTGTCCGTGACGTGGCCCCGCCCCCAGACGCACACGCCGGACATCGGGGGCCAGGGCACGACGTCGGGGGCGGTGCAGAGCATCATCGGGCACCTGCCGCGGGGCTGAGCCGGACACACGGACAGCGGGCGGGGACGGACCCCGGGACCCCCGGAACACCCCTGAGACCCCAAAACACCCCCAAGAACCCCCAGAACACCCCTAGGACTGCACAACACCCCCAGGACCACACACCTGACACCCCAAACACCCCCGGGACCCCAAAACACGCCTGGGACCCCAAAACACCCCCAAGAACACCCCCAGGACCACACAACACCCCCAGGACCACACACCTGACACCCCAAACACCCCCGGGACCCCAAAACACGCCCAAGTCACCCCCAGAACACCCCCAGGACCCCCCAGGATCACACACCTGACACCCCCTGGACCCCCCCAAAAACATTCCCGGGACCCCAAAGCACCTCCAGGACCACAAAACATTCCCGGGACCCCAAAAGCACCTCCAGGACCCCCCCAAAACATTCCCGGGATGCCCCCGAACACCCCCAGGACCCCAAAGCACCTCCAGGATTCCAAAACACCCCCGGGACCCCCCCAAAACATTCCCAGGATCCCATAGCACCTCCAGGACCACCCCCCTGACACCCCTGGGACCCCAAAAACACCTCTGGGACCCCAAAAGATCCCCGAGACCCCCCCAGGACCACAGACCTGGGACCCCAAAGCACCCCCAGGACCTTTAGGACCACGATGCCCCCCCCAAGGGACCCCAACTCTGCTCTGGGACACCCCCAGGAGCCCCCACCAAACACCCACGAGACCCAAAACGCCTCCAGGACCCCCCCGGGACCCCCAAAATCATCTCTGGGACCCCCCCCCAAGGACCACAGCGCACTCCAGGGTCCCACCACGAGCCCCCCAAACCCCCACGGGACCCCAATGAACACCCCAGGACCACCAGGAGCACCCATAAAACCCCAAAAAACACCCCAGGACCACCAGGAGCACCCCAAAACCCCCACAGGACCTCAATAAATACCCCCAGGACCACCAGGAACCCCCCACAGGACCCCAATAAAAACCCCAGGACCACCAAGAGCCCCCCAAACCCCTCACAGGACCACCAGGAGCACCCATAAAACCCCAAAAAACACCCCAGGAGCACCAGGAGCCCCCCAAATCCCCCACAGGACCACCAGGATCCCCCCAAATCCCCCACAGGACCACCAAGAACCCCCCACAAGACCCCAATAAACACCCCAGGACCACCAGGAGCCGGCTGTGGTTTATTGGGGCGGTGGGCGTGTCTGGGGGCGGGGCCCTGCAGGGGGGCTCGAAGGGCAGCATGGGACCCCCCAAAGAACAGCCCAGGAACCCCCAGAGGACCCCAATGAACACCTCAGGAACCCCCAAACCCCCCAGAGGACCCCAATAAACACCCCAGGAACCCCCAAACTCCCTCCCAGGACCCCAATAAACACCCCAGGACAACCATGAACCCCCCCCAAAAGACCCCAATAAACACCCCAGGAACCCCCAAGCCTCCCACAGGACCACAAGGAGCACCCATTAAACCCCAATAAACACCCGAGGAGCCCCCAAACTCCCTCACAGACCCCAATAAACACCTCAGGACCACCACGAACCCCCCCAAAAGACCCCAATGAACACCTCGGGAACCCCCAAACCTCCCACAGGACAAGGAGCACCCATAAAACCCCAATAAACACCTCAGGAGCCCCCCAAACCTCCCACAGGACCCCAATAAACACCTCAGGGCCACCACGAACCCCCCACAGGACCCCAATAAACACCCCAGTACCCCCTGAACCCCCGTGGTTTATTGAGGTGGTGGGCGGGGCTATGGGCGGGGCTATGGGCGGAGCCAGGGGTGCTGCAGGCACTGCCGGGCCGTGATGGAACACCCCAATGAACGCACCCGTGGTTTATTGAGGCGGTGGGCGGGGCTATGGGCGGAGCCAGGGGTGCTGCAGGCACTGCTGGGCCGTGATGGAACACCCCAATGAATACACCCGTGGTTTATTGAGGCGGTGGGCGGGGCCGGGGGCGGGGCTATGGGCGGAGCCAGGGGTGCTGCAGGCACTGCCGGGCCGTGGCGCGCCGGGCGGGCTCGAAGGCCAGCATGGGCCGCAGGAAGCGCGCGAAGGCGGCCGCCGGCCCCCGCGGCCACTCGTATTTCTCCTGCAGCACCGCCCGCAGCCCCCACGGCCGCAGGTGCCGGATGTGCCGCAGCTCACCTGGAAAGGGGCGGAGTCAGGGGCGGGGCCGGCGGGGGGACACGCCCACCCGTGGGTAATGCATGCAAACCCAGCAGGGGGTGGGGAAGGGAGGGTCCTGGCACCGCCCCTTGTGAAGGGTGTGGTCAGGACATGCCCCAAGGCTGTGACCACGCCCCTTATTATGGGTGTGATCAGGACACGCCCCAATGATGAGGTGGCCCCACCCCTTCTTATGGGTGTGGCCAGGACATGCCCCAATGTTGAGGTGGCCCCGCCCATTATGGGTGTGGTCAAGACATCCCCCAATTCAGAGGTGACCCCACCCCAATTAAGGGTGTGGTCAGGATGTGACCAGGCCCTTTATGATGGGGGTAGTCAGGACACACCCCAATTCTGCAGGGGCCCCACCCATTATGATGGGTGTGGTCAGGACACGCCCCTCCACTCATGGGTGGGGCTATAAATGACAAACCCCACCCCAGCCCATGCCCTTGCTGAACTCAAGCCCCACCCCCTTTCCCATGACCACACCCCCTATGGGTATGACACAACCTCCCCCCCTTCATTTGCATAACCCCACCTTGTCCCACCCCCACCACACATTTATGGCCACACCCAGAACTTAACCCCGCCCCCAGGCGCCCTGCCCGGCCACAGGCCTCCCTGGCCACGCCCCCTGGCCCCGCCCTCACCTCTCCGGTTGAAGAACTCTCGTGAGTAGCGCCCGCCCAGGGCCACGTGCCGCGGGATCTCCCCCAGCAGCTCGATCACGTGCGCGATGTGGTCTGCGGGGAACGTCGGACACGCCCCCTTTAGCCACGCCCACCCCCTTTAGCCACGCCCACCCCACTGGTTCAATCCCCTTTTAGCCACGCCCACCCCACTGGTTCAATCCCCTTTTAGCCACGCCCACCCCGCTGGTTCAATCCCTTCTCCTCACCCAACCCCTACATGGGGGTGTTCACTTGGCCACACCCCCCTGGCCAACCCCCCAGTCCATTGGCTGCCACATCATGGTGGCTCCACCCACTTATGAGCCACGCCCCGTGTTTGAAACCCCATCTCCAATGGCCACGCCCCTTGGCTCATGCCACGCCCCTTTAGCTCCCTATTGGCTCTCAGACACCACGCCCCTTTTTAGAGCCTTGTTGGGGAGGTCCCGCCCACATGTGCCACACCCCTGCCCATCCCCGAGGCCGCACCCAGCCTCGAGACCACGCCTACCTCATACCACACCCATTGTCAAGACCACACCCACTCAGAGACCACGCCCACCCCGTGGCCCCGCCCACCCTCGTCCCGGCTGTACTCCTCCCCCGAGTGCGGCTCGAACAGGTAATCGCCCGTGGCCAGCTCGAACGCCTGCGAGGGGAAATGGGGAGGGGTCTGGGGGGGCCTTGGGAACCCCCTCCCCACATTGGGGACCCTCAGAGCCCCCTCCCCACACTGGGGGCCTTGGGAACCCCCTCCCCTCCATGGGGGCCATGGCAGCCCCCTCCCCACATTGGGGACCATCTGAGCCCCCTCCTCACCATGAGGACCCTCTGAGCCCCCTCCCCTCCATGGGGGCCATGGCAGCCCCCTCCCCTCTATGGGGACCATCTGAGCCCCCTCCCCACACTGGGGGCCTTGCGAACCCCCTCCTCACCCTGGGGGCCTTGGGAACCCCCTCCCCTCCATGGGGGCCATGGCAGCCCCCTCCTCACCATGAGGACCCTCTGAGCCCCCTCCCCACATTGGGGACCCTCTGAGCCCCCTCCCCTCTATGGGGACCATCTGAGCCCCCTCCCCACACTGGGGACCATCTGAGCCCCCTCCCCACATTGGGGACCCTCTGAGCCCCCTCCCCACATTGGGGACCCTCAGAGCCCCCTCCCCTCCATGGGGGCCATGGCAGCCCCCTCCCCTCTATGGGGACCATCTGAGCCCCCTCCCCACATTGGGGTCCGTGGAAACCCCCTCCTCACCATGGGGACCCTCTGAGCCCCCTCCCCTCCATGGGATCCATCTGAGCCCCCTCCCCTCCATGGGGGCCACAAGAGCCCCCTCCCCTCTATGGGATCCACCAGAGCCCCCTCCCCACATTGGGTGCCATGGGAACCCCCTCCCCTCCATGGGATCCATCAGAGCCCCCTCCCCACATTGGATGCCATGGGAACCCCCTCCCCTCTATGGGGACCATGGGAACCCCCTCCTCACCCTGGGGGCCATGGGAACCCCCTCCCCACTATGGGATCCACCAGAGCCCTCTCCCCACACTGGGGACCACCAGAGCCCCCTCCCCACCCTGGGGACCATGGGAACCCCCTCCTCACCCTGGGGTCCCCAGAAGCCCCCTCCCCACCCTGGGGGCCATGGGAACCCCCTCCCCACCCTGGGGTCCCCGGGCAGCCCCTGCCCCCCCGGGGGTCCCCAGAAGCCCCCTCCCCAGCCCAGCCCCCCTCACCATGCAGGCCGTGCTCCAGATGTCGGCGGGGGGGCCGTACCCCGCCCCCAGCAGCACCTCCAGGGCCCGGTACTGCCGGGTCTGGATGTCCTCGGTGAAGTGTTTGTGCTGGGGGGCACGGGGGGGTCACCCCCCGACCCAAAAAACACCCCCAGACCCAAAAACACCCCCAGAACCCACACAAACACCCCCAGACCCAAAAACACCCCCCGACCCAAAAACACCCCCAAAACATACACAAAACACCCCCAGAACCCACACAAAACACCCCCAGACCCAAAACACCCCCAGAACCCACACAACCCCCCCAAACCCACACGGACACCCCCAAACCCTCATCCCCAGTCCCTCCCAGTCCCCCCACTCCCTCCCAGTTCCCCCCAGTCCGTCCCAGTCCCCCCCAGTTCCCCCAGTCCCCCCCAGTCCATCCCAGTCCCCCCCAGTCCCCCCCAGTCCCTCCCAGTCCCCCCCAGTTCCCCCCAGTCCCCCCCAGTCCCTCCCAGTCCCTCTCAGTCCCCCCCAGTCCCCCCCAGTCCATCCCAGTCCCCCCCAGTCCCCCCCAGTCCCCCCCAGTCCATCCCAGTCCCCCCCAGTCCCCCCCAGTCCCTCCCAGTCCCCCCAGTTCCCCCAGTTCCCTCCCAGTCCCTCCCAGTTCCCCCCAGTCCCTCCCAGTCCATCCCAGTCCCTCCCAGTCCATCCCAGTCTCACCACCCAGCAGCCGTTGCCCAGGTCGGCGATTTTGATTCGCAGCCTGGGGGCAGCTCGGGGGTCCAGGGGGTTCTCCTGCCCCCCCGGCAGCCCCCCCTCACCTGCAGGGGACACTGGGGGCGTTGGGGACACACCTGGGACCCCCAGTGCCCCCCAGTGCCCCCAGTGCCCCCCAGTAACCCCAGTGCCCCCCCAGTGCCCCCCAGTGCCCCCCAGTAACCCCAGTGCCCCCCAGTGCTCCCAGTGCCCCCCAGTGCCCCCCCAGTGTCCCCAGTCCAAATTCCCACCCCAACCCCAAGCAGCCCCTCCAGACCCCCCCAACCCTAAAATCCCCCAATTCCCCATCCAGACCACACCCCCCAAACCAAACCGCCCCCCCCCCAAATCTCCACCCCAAATTCCACCTCTAGACCCTCCCCCCAACCCCAAATATCTCCCCCCAAACCCCCACCCAAAATGCCCCTCCAGACCCCAAATTCCCCCCAAATCCCACCCAAAATGCCCCTCCAACCTCAAATTTCCCCCAAATCCAACCCCAAATTCCCCCCAAATTCCCCCTCTAGACCCCCCCCCAACCCCCCCCCCAGCCACTGACCCAGGGTTTTGGGGAGCCCCTCGGAGCCCCCCGAGATGAGGGAGCCCGAGGTGGGGGTGAAGAGCGAATCCGAGGCCGAGCTGGGGCTGGGGGGGCGGCGGGGGGGGGGTCCCGGGGAGCCCCCCGAGAATCCATCGCTGGAGCCGCCCCCCCCCGCGGGCAGCGTGTGCACCCCCGAGGACGAGGCCCCGCTCGGGGGGCTCCCCCCAAACTCCTCCGGGGGCTCCGGGGGCGTTTCTGGAGGAGGAAAGAGAAACCCTGAGACCCCCCCCCTCAAAACAAACAGAAAAATTCACTCCGAAAATTCCCATCCCAAAAATTCATCCCGAAAATTCACACCGAAAATTCACACCCTGAAAATTCACACCCAAAAATTCACACCGAAAATTCACACCGAAAATTCCCTCCCAAAAATTCACCCCGAAAATTCCCTCCCAAAAATTCCCATCCCAAAAATTCACACCGAAAATTCCCTCCCAAAAATTCACCCCAAAAATTCCCATCCCAAAAATTCCCATCCCGAAAATTCACCCCGAAAATTCCCATCCCAAAAATTCCCATCCCAAAAATTCACATCCCGAAAATTCCCATCCCAAAAATTCCCCCCAAAAATTCACACCAAAAATTCCCTCCCAAAAATTCACCCCAAAAATTCACACCGAAAATTCCCTCCCAAAAATTCACACCGAAAATTCCATCCCAAAAATTCATCCCAAAAATTCACACCAAAAATTCACACCAAAAATTCCCTCCCAAAAA
>NW_023416608.1:0-8786 GCF_012460135.2 Molothrus ater | reverse complement strand
CCCACCCCAAAATCACCTCAAAAATCTTCCCAAAACCGTTCTGAATCAGCCAAAAACACCCCAGGAACACCCAAAAATCATCCCCAAATCAGCCCTGAACAGCCCAAAAGTACCTCTGGGTGTCCCCAGGTGTCCCCAGGTGTCCCCAGGTGTCCCCGAGTGTCCTCAGGTGTCCCCAGGTGTCCCCAGTCCCTCCCACTGTCCCCAATCCCTTCCAGGTGTCTCAGGTGTCCCCAGCTGTCCCAATCACTCCCAGCTGTCCCCAACTGTCCCAGCTGTCCCCAGGTGTCCCAGGTGTCCCCAGCTGTCCCAGGTGTCCCCAGCTGTCCCCAGGTGTCCCAGGTGACCCCAGGTGATCCCAGGTGTCCCAGGTGACCCCAGAGTGTCCCCCAGGTGAGGTGCGGATGCCCTCGGGCAAGGTGGCCACTGCAGCCCTTCTCAGGTGTCCCCAGCTGTCCCCAATCACTCCAGGGTGTCCAGCTGTCCCAGGTGTCCCACGTGTCCCCACGTGTCCCCAGGTGTCCCAGGTGACCCAGGTGACCCAGGTGTCCCCAATCTCTCCCAGCTGTCCCAGCTGTCCCCAATCACTCCCAGCTGTCCCCAGTCACTCCCAGCTGTCCCCAGCTGTCCAGGTGTCCCCAACTGTCCCAGTGTCCCCAGCTGTCCCCAGGTGTCCCCAGGTGATCCCAGGTGTCCCCAAGTGTCCCAGGTGTCCCCAGCTGTCCCAGGTGTCCCCAGGTGATCCCATGTGCCCCAGGTGTCCCAAGTGTCTCAGGTGTCCCAGCTGTCCCCAGGTGTCCCCAGCTGTCCCAGGTGTCTCAGGTGTCCCCCAGCTGTCCCCAGTGTCCCCAGGTGTCCCAGGTGACCCAGGTGTCCCCCAGGTGAGGTGCGGATGCCCTCGGCAAGGTGGCCACCCCGACATCACGGACAACAAGGACGCACGGTGACCGTGAGGTTTGCGCCCAGCGAGGCGGGGCTGCACGAGATGGACATCCGCTGTGACAGCATCCACATCCCTGGTATGGGAATTTGGGGGGGATTTGGGAATTTTGGGGAGTTTTGGGGTGTTTTGGGGTGTTGGGAACCCCAGGGGAGCAGCCAAGGGTGGGTTTCGGGGAGTTTTGGGGGAGTTTTGGGGGATTTTGGGGGGGTTTAAGGAGTTTTGGCTGCACGGATGGACATCCGCTGTGACAGCATCCACATCCCTGGTACCGGGATTTGGGGGCATTCCTGGGAATTTTGGGAATTTTGGGAATTTTGGGTGTGTTTTGGGGTGTTGGGAACCCAGGGGAGCAGCCAAGCGTGGGTTTCGGGGGAGTTTGGGGTGGTTTAAGAAGTTTTGGCTGCACGAGATGGACATTCAGTGTAACAGCATCCACATCCCTGGTACCCGGGATTTGGGGGGGATTTGGGAATTTTGGGGAATTTTGGGTGTCTGGAACTAGGAGCAGCCTAGGGTGGGTAAGGTGGGTTTTGGGGGAGTTTTGGGGGGTTTTAAGGAGTTTTGGCTGCACGAGATGGACATTTGCTGTGACAGCATCCACATCCCTGGTATGGGAATTTTGGGGCATTTTGGGGAATTTTGGGGCATTTCTGGGATTTTTTGGCAATTTTGGGGTGTTTTGGGGTGTCTGGAACCCAGGGGAGCAGCCAAGGGTGGGTTTCGGGGGAGTTTTGGGGAGTTTGGGGGGTTTTGGGGTGGTTTAAGGAGTTTTGGCTGCACGAGATGGACATCCGCTGTGACAGCATCCACATCCCTGGTACCCGGAATTTGGGGGCATTTCTGGGAATTTTGGGGAGTTGGGGCTGTTGGGAACCCCAGGAGAACAGCCAGGAGTGAGTTTGGGAGGGTTTTGGGGTCACTGTCCCCGTGGGGGATTTGGGGACAGTTTGGGGACACCGTGGGGGGCTCGGGGTGTCCCTGACCCCCCCGATGTCCCCGTTTGTCCCCCCCCAGGCAGCCCCCTGCAGTTCTATGTGGATTACGTGAACATCGCCACGTCACCGCCTACGGCCCCGGGCTGACCCACGGCACCGTCAACCGCCCGGCCACGTTCACCGTCAACACCAAGGACGCCGGAGAGGGTGGGGACAATGGGGACATTGGGGACATTGGGGACAATGGGGACAATGGGGACAATGGGGACAATGGGGGCATTGGGGACATTGGGGACATTGGGGACAATGGGGACAATGGGGACAATGGGACAATGGGGACATTGGGGACATTGGGGACATTGGGGACAATGGGGGCAATGGGGACAATGGGGACAATGGGGACACTGGGGACAATGGGGGCAATGGGGGCAATGGGGACATTGGGGACAATGGGGCACCATCAACCGCCCGGCCACGTTCACCGTCAACACCAAGGACGCCGGAGAGGGTGGGGACACGGGGACATTGGGGACATTGGGGACACTGGGGACATTGGGGACATTGGGGGGTCAGGGGACATTGGGGGCAATGGGGACAATGGGGACAATGGGGGTAATGGGGACAATGGGGGCAATGGGGACATTGGGGACAATGGGGACATTGGGGACAATGGGGGCAATGGGGGCAATGGGGACATTGGGGGCAATGGGGACATTGGGGACAATGGGGGCAATGGGGACATTGGGGACAATGGGGGACAATGGGGACATTGGGGGCAATGGGGGGTCAGGGGACATTGGGGGCAATGGGGACATTGGGGACAATGGGGGCAATGGGGACAGTGGGGACAATGGGGACAATGGGGACATTGGGGACAATGGGGCACCATCAACCGCCCGGCCACCTTCACCGTCAACACCACGGACACTGGAGAGGGTGGGGGACAATGGGGACAGCGCTGGCCCCACGTCCCCTGTCCCTGTCCCCAGGGGCTCTGTCCCTGTCCCCTGACCCTGTCCTTGTCCCCATGTCCCCAGAGGGGCTGTCCCTGGCCGTGGAGGGTCCCAGGCTGTCCCCAGGCTGTCCCAGGCTGTCCCTGACTGTCCCCATGTGTCCCCGTGTCCCCAGGGGGGCTGTCCCTGGCCGTGGAGGGTCCCTCCAAGGCCGAGATCAGCTGCCAGGACAATGGTGACGGCACCTGCTCCGTGTCCTACCTGCCCGTGCTGCCCGGGGACTACGGCATCGTGGTCAAGTACAACGACAAACACATCGCGGGCAGCCCCTTCACGGCCAGGATTACAGGTGGGAAATGCAAAATTGGGGACAAAACCACAAAAATCTGGGGAAAAAACAAAAAAAAACCAAAAAAACCCAAAAAAAAGGAGTAAATTACCTACAAAAACCTCCCAAAAACCCCTGACAAACACACCTGGGGTCACATCGCGGGCGGCCCCTTCACGGCCAGGATTACAGGTGGGAAACGCAAAATTAGGGACAAAACACAAAATCTGGGGGAAAAAACAGAAAAAAAACCCAAAAAAACCCCAAAAAAAAGAGTAAATTACCTACAAAAACCTCCCAAAAACCCCTGACAAACACACCTGGGGTCACATCGCTGGCAGCCCCTTCATGGCCAGGATTACAGGTGAGAAACACAAAACTGGGGGGAAAACCACAAAAATCTGTGGAAAAAACAAAAAAAAAAACTAAAAGAAAGGAGTAAATTACCTACAAAACTTCCCAAAAAAACCTCCCAAAAAACCTCCCAAAAGCCCCAAAACCCCTGACAAAACACACTGGGGTCACTGGCAGCCCTTCACGGCCAGGATTACAGGTGAGAAACACAAAATTGGGGAAAAACACAGAAATCTGAGGAAAAAACAAAAAAAAAAACCTGAAAAAAATGAGAAAAAATGAGAAAAAATGAGAAAAAAATCCACAGAAAGCCCAAAAACCCCACTAAAACCTGACCTGGGGTCACTGGCACATTGCTGGCAGCCCTTCACGGCCAGGATTACAGGTGAGAAACACAAAACTGGGGAAAAAAACAAAAATTTGGGGAATAAAACAAAAAAAAAACCCTGAAAAAAGAAAAAAAAAACAACAAAAAAAGAGTAAATTACCTACAAAAACCCTGACAAACACACCTGGGGTCACTGGCAGCCCTTCACGGCCAGGATTACAGGTGAGAAACACAAAATTGGGGAAAACACAGAAATCTGTGGAAAAAAACAAAAAAATAAACTAAAAAAAAGGAGTAAATTACCTACAAAAACCTCCCAAAAAACCTCCCAAAAAAACCTCCCAAAAAACCCTCCAAAAAAGCCCCAAAACCCCTGACAAACACACCTGGGGTCGCATCGCTGGCAGCCCTTCATGGCCAGGATTACAGGTGAGAAACACAAAATTGGGGAAAAATACAGAAATATGAGAAAAAAACAAAAAAAAAACCTGAAAAAATGAGAAAAAATGAGAAAAAATGAGAAAAAAATCCACAGAAAGCCCCAAAACCCCACTAAAACCTGACCTGGCTCCTTCACGGCCAGAATTACAGGTGAGAAACCCGAAAATTGGGGGAAAACCCAACAAAAATCTGAAAAAAAACCCCACCAAAATTGGGGGAAAAATCTGGGAAAAAAAACAGAAAAAAACCCTGAAAAATGAGAAAAAATGAGAAAAAATCCACAGAAACCCCAAAAACCCCACTAAAACCCGACCTGGCCCCTTCACGGCCAGAATTACAGGTGAGAAACACAAAATTGGGGGAAAAACACAACAAAAATCTGAAAAAAGCCCCTAAAAACCCCCCAAAATTTGACCCTGGCGAGCTCTGAGTGTCCCCGCTGTCCCCTGGGTGCCACCCCCGACCCCTCTGTGTCCCCGCTGTCCCCTCAGGTGACGATTCCCTGCGCCAGTCCCACCTCAAGGTGGGCGCCTCGGCCGAGATCCCGCTGGACATGGGGACATTGGGGACCTGAGCCAGCTCAGCGCCACCGTCACCGCGCCCTCGGGGCGGCGCGAGCCCTGCACGCTCAAACGGCTCCGGGACGGCCACCTGGGTATGGGGACATCATTGGGGACATTGGGGACACTGGGGACATCATTGGGACATTGGGGACACGGAGCCCTGCACGCTCAAACGGCTCCGGGACGGCCACCTGGGTATGGGGACATTGGGGACATCATTGGGGACACTGGGGACATCATTGGGACATTGGGGACACGGAGCCCTGCACGCTCAAACGGCTCCGGGACGGCCACCTGGGTATGGGGACATTGGGGACATCATTGGGGACACTGGGACATTGGGGGACACGGAGCCCTGCACGCTCAAACGGCTCCAGGACGGCCACCTCGGTATGGGGACATTGGGACACTGGGGACACTGGGGACATCATTGGGGACATCATTGGGGACATCATTGGGGACACTGGGGACACGGAGCCCTGCACGCTCAAACGGCTCTGGACGGCCACCTGGGTATGGGGGACCCTGCTGGGGACATCGGGGACATTGTACTCTGTATCTCTGTCCCTGTCCCCTTACCGTCCCTGTCCTCTCACTGTCCTGCCCCCGTGTGTGACATTTCCATATCCCTGTCCCTGTGTGTGACACATCCCTGTCCCTTTGTCCGTGTCCCAGTGTGTGACATTTCCATGTTCCTGTCCCCATGTGTGACACATCCCTGTCCCTGTGTCCCTGTGTCCCCATGTGTGACACGTCCATGTCCCTGTGTCCCTGTCCCCGTGTGTGACATTTCCATGTCCCTGTCCCCGTGTGTGACCCGTCCCTGTCCCCGCAGGGATCTCCTTTGTCCCCCAGGAGGTGGGGGAGCACCTGGTCCATGTCACCAGGGGGGGACAGCCGCTGCCCCGCAGTCCCCTGGCTGTCACCATCAGCCAGGCCGAGCTCGGCGACGCCTCGCGGGTGCTGCTGAGGGGCCCCGGCCTGAGCGAGGGCACCACGTTCCAGCCGGCCCAGTTCACCATCGACACCCGCCAGGCTGGTGAGACTGGGAGGGACTGGGACAGACTGGGGCACTGGGAGCACTGGGAATGGCATTGGGAGGGACTGGGAGCACTGGGAATGGCCCTAGGACAGACTGGGAGCACTGGGAATGGCACTGGGACAGACTGGGAGCACTGGAATGGCACTGGGACAGACTGGGAATGGCACTGGGAGGGGATTTTGGGGACATTGGGACTGGGCCTGAGCGAGGGCACCACGTTCCAGCTGGCACGGTTCACCATCGACACCCACCAGGCTGGTGAGACTGGGAGCACTGGAATGGCACTGGGACAGACTGGGAGCACTGGACAGACTGGGAGCACTGGGAATGGCACTGGGACAGACTGGAACGGCACTGGGAGGGGATCTGGGGACACTGGGAATGGCACTGGGACACTGGGAGGGACTGGGACTGGCACCACGTTCCAGCCGGCCCGTTCACCATCGACACCCGCCAGGCTGGTGAGACTGGGAATGGCACTGGGAAGGCACTGGGACAGACTGGAGCACTGGGACAGACTGGGAATGGCACTGGGACAGACTGGGAATGGCACTGGGACAGACTGGGAGCACTGGGAATGGCACTGGGACAGACTGGGAGCACTGGGACAGACTGGGAGCACTGGGAGCACTGGAATGGCACTGGGAGGGATCTGGGGACACTGGGGACACTGGGACTGGGCCTGAGCGAGGGCACCACGTTCCAGCCAGCCCAGTTCACCCTGACCCACGCCAGGCTGGTGAGACTGGGAGGGACTGGGACAGACTACTGGAGCACTGGGACAGACTGGGAATGGCACTGGGAGGGGATCTGGGGACACTGGGAATGGCACTGGGGACACTGGGAGGGACTGGGACAGACTGGGACAGACTGGGAATGGCACTGGGAGCACTGGGAATGGCACTGGGACAGACTGGGAGGGACTGGGAAGGGATTTGGGGACACTGGGAGGGACTGGGACTGGGCCTGAGTGAGGGCACCATGTTCCAGCCGGCCCAGTTCACCATCGACACCCGCCAGGCTGGTGAGACTGGGAATGGCACTGGGACAGACTGGGAGCACTGGGACAGACTGGGAGCACTGGGAGCACTGGGACAGACTGGGACAGACTGGGAATGGCCTGTGGAGCACTGGAATGGCACTGGGGACACTGGGGACACTGGGGACACTGGGACTGGGCCTGAGCGAGGGCACCACGTTTCCAGCCGGCCCAGTTCAACATCGACCACCCGCCAGGCTGGTGAGACTGGGAGCACTGGGAGGGACTGGGGGCACTGGGAATGGCACTGGGAGGGGGTTTGGGGACACTGGTTTGGGTTTTACTGGGAGATTTTGGGATTTGGGGCTTTTTGGGGTGGAGTTTTTGGGGTCTCTCCTGAGCCTGTCCAGTGAGGGTTTTTGGGGTTTTTAATGGGATTTTTTGGGGTTTTTTTTGGGGTGTTTTAGGATTTTTTGTGTTATTTAGGGTTTTCATGCAATATGGGGAATTTCAGGATTTGGGGTTTTTTGGGGTTGAGTTTTTTGGGGTTTTTGGGGTCTGTCCTGACCCTGTGACCCCCCTCAGGGTACGGGGGCCTGAGTCTGTCCAGTGAGGGTTTTTGGCATTTTTAACAGGATTTTTTTGGGTTTTTTTTGAGGTATTTTGGGATTTTTATGAAACATGGAGGATTTGGGATTTGGGGTTTTTTGGGGTGGATTTTTTGGGGTTTTTGGGGTCTGTCCTGACCCCGTGCCCCTCCCAGGATACAGGGGGCTGAGTCTGTCCAGTGAGTGGTTCTTGGCATTTTTAACAGGATTTTTTGGGTTTTTTTTTGAGGGTATTTTGGGATTTTTATGAAACATGGAGGATTTGGGGTTTTTTGGGGTGGATTTTTTGGGGGTTTTTGGGTCTGTCCTGACCCTGTGACCCCCCCCAGGGTACGGGGGCTGAGTCTGTCCAGTGAGTGGTTTGGGCATTTTTAACAGGATTTTTTGGGTTTTTTTGGGTATTTTGGGATTTTTATGAAACATGGAGGATTTGGGGATTTGGGGTTTTTTGGGTGGATTTTTTTGGGGGTTTTTGGAGTCTGTCCTGACCCTGTGCCCCTCCCAGGATACAGGGGCTGAGTCTGTCCAGTGAGTGGTTTTGGGCATTTTTAACAGGATTTTTTGGGGTTTTTGGGGTATTTGGGATTTTTATGAAACATGGAGGATTGGGGTTTTTCGGGGTGGATTTTTTGGGGTTTTTGGGTCTGTCCTGACCCCGTGCCCCTCCCAGGATACAGGGGGCTGAGTCTGTCCAGTGAGTGGTTCTTGGCATTTTTAACAGGATTTTTTGGGGTTTTTTTTGAGGTATTTTGGGATTTTTATGAAACATGGAGGATTTGGGGATTTGGGGTTTTTCGGGGTGGATTTTTTGGGGGTTTTTGGGTTCTCTCCTGACCCTGTGACCCCCCCCAGGGTACGGGGGCCTGAGCCTGTCCATCGAGGGCCCCAGCAAGGTGGACATCACCACGGAGGAGCTGGAGGACGGCACCTGCCGCGTCTCCTACTGCCCCACCGACCCGGCAACTACATCATCTCCGTCAAATTCGGGGAGCAGCACGTGCCCGGTGAGCACCGGGGCACTGGGAGCACTGGGAGGGACTGGGAGGGACTGGGAGGGACTGGGAGGAGTTTGGGAATACTGGGACAGACCAGGAGGGACTAGGAGGAGATTGAGGGACACTGGGAGGGGATTTGGGGACACTGGGAGATACTGGGAGGGACTGGGAGGGGGATTGGGAGGGACTGGGAGGGGGGTTTGGGGGCACTGGGAGATACTGGGAGGGGATTGAGGAACACTGGGAGATACTGGGAGGGACTGGGAGGGCACTGGGAGGGGATTGAGGGACATGGGAGGGGATTTGGCGACACTGGG
>NW_023416607.1:0-5000 GCF_012460135.2 Molothrus ater | reverse complement strand
TTTTTTTTTTTTTTTTTTTTTTTTTTTTTTTTTTTTTTTTTTTTTTTTTTTTTTTTTTTTTTTTTTTTTTTTTTTTTTTTTTTTTTTTTTTTTTTTTTTTTTTTTTTTTTTTTTTTTTTTTTTTTTTGTTTTTTTTTTTTTTTTTTTTTTGTTTTTTTTTTTTTTTTTTTTTTTTTTTTTTTTTTTGTTTTTTTTTTTTTTTTTTTTTTTTTTTTTTTTTTTTTTTTTTTTTTTTTTTTGTTTTTTTTTTTTGTTTTTTTTTTTTTTTTTTTTTTGTTTTTTTTTTTTTTTTTTTTTTTTTTTTTTTTTTTTTTTTTTTTTTTTTTTTTTTTTTTTTTTTTTTTTTTTTTTTTTTTTTTTTTTTTTTTTTTTTTTTTTTTTTTTTTTTTTTTTTTTTTTTTTTTTTTTTTTTTTTTTTTTTTTTTTTTTTTTTTTTTTTTTTTTTTTTTTTTTTTTTTTTTTTTTTTTTTTTTTTTTTTTTTTTTTTTTTTTTTTTTTTTTTTTTTTTTTTTTTTTTTTTTTTTTTTTTTTTTTTTTTTTTTTTTTTTTTTTTTTTTTTTTTTTTTTTTTTTTTTTTTTTTTTTTTTTTTTTTTTTTTTTTTTTTTTTTTTTTTTTGTTTTTTTTTTTTTTTTTTTTTTTTTTTTTTTTTTTTTTTTTTTTTTTTTTTTTTTTTTTTTTTTTTTTTTTTTTTTTTTTTTTTTTTTTTTTTTTTTTTTTTTTTTTTTTTTTTTTTTTTTTTTTTTTTTTTTTTTTTTTTTTTTTTTTTTTTTTTTTTTTTTTTTTTTTTTTTTTTTTTTTGTTTTTTTTTTTTTTTTTTTTTTTTTTTTTTTTTTTTTTTTTTTTTTTTTTTTTTTTTTTTTTTTTTTTTTTTTTTTTTTTTTTTTTTTTTTTTTTTTTTTTTTTTTTTTTTTTTTTTTTTTTTTTTTTTTTTTTTTTTTTTTTTTTTTTTTTTTTTTTTTTTTTTTTTTTTTTTTTTTTTTTTTTTTTTTTTTTTTTTTTTTTTTTTTTTTTTTTTTTTTTTTTTTTTTTTTTTTTTTTTTTTTTTTTTTTTTTTTTTTTTTTTTTTTTTTTTTTTTTTTTTTTTTTTTTTTTTTTTTTTTTTTTTTTTTTTTTTTTTTTTTTTTTTTTTTTTTTTTTTTTTTTTTTTTTTTTTTTTTTTTTTTTTTTTTTTTTTTTTTTTTTTTTTTTTTTTTTTTTTTTTTTTTTTTTTTTTTTTTTTTTTTTTTTTTTTTTTTTTTTTTTTTTTTTTTTTTTTTTTTTTTTTTTTTTTTTTTTTTTTTTTTTTTTTTTTTTTTTTTTTTTTTTTTTTTTTTTTTTTTTTTTTTTTTTTTTTTTTTTTTTTTTTTTTTTTTTTTTTTTTTTTTTTTTTTTTTTTTTTTTTTTTTTTTTTTTTGTTTTTTTTTTTTTTTTTTTTTTTTTTTTTTTTTTTTTTTTTTTTTTTTTTGTTTTTTTTTTTTTTTTTTTTTTTTTGTTTTTTTTTTTTTTTTTTTTTTTTTTTTTTTTTTTTTTTTTTTTTTTTTTTTTTTTTTTTTTTTTTTTTTTTTTTTTTTTTTTTTTTTTTTTTTTTTTTTTTTTTTTTTTTTTTTTTTTTTTTTTTTTTTTTTTTTTTTTTTTTTTTTTTTTTTTTTTTTTTTTTTTTTTTTTTTTTTTTTTTTTTTTTTTTTTTTTTTTTTTTTTTTTTTTTTTTTTTTTTTTTTTTTTTTTTTTTTGTTTTTTTTTTTTTTTTTTTTTTTTTTTTTTTTTTTTTTTTTTTTTTTTTTTTTTTTTTTTTTTTTTTTTTTTTTTTTTTTTTTTTTTTTTTTTTTTTTTTTTTTTTTTTTTTTTTTTTTTTTTTTTTTTTTTTTTTTTTTTTTTTTTTTTTTTTTTTTTTTTTTTTTTTTTTTTTTTTTTTTTTTTTTTTTTTTTTTTTTTTTTTTTTTTTTTTTTTTTTTTTTTTTTTTTTTTTTTTTTTTTTTTTTTTTTTTTTTTTTTTTTTTTTTTTTTTTTTTTTTTTTTTTTTTTTTTTTTTTTTTTTTTTTTTTTTTTTTTTTTTTTTTTTTTTTTTTTTTTTTTTTTTTTTTTTTTTTTTTTTTTTTTTTTTTTTTTTTTTTTTTTTTTTTTTTTTTTTTTTTTTTTTTTTTTTTTTTTTTTTTTTTTTTTTTTTTTTTTTTTTTTTTTTTTTTTTTTTTTTTTTTTTTTTTTTTTTTTTTTTTTTGTTTTTTTTTTTTTTTTTTTTTTTTTTTTTTTTTTTTTTTTTTTTTTTTTTTTTTTTTTTTTTTTTTTTTTTTTTTTTTTTTTTTTTTTTTTTTTTTTTTTTTTTTTTTTTTTTTTTTTTTTTTTTGTTTTTTTTTTTTTTTTTTTTTTTTTTTTTTTTTTTTTTTTTTTTTTTTTTTTTTTTTTTTTTTTTTTTTTTTTTTTTTTTTTTTTTTTTTTTTTTTTTTTTTTTTTTTTTTTTTTTTTTTTTTTTTTTTTTTTTTTTTTTTTTTTTTTTTTTTTTTTTTTTTTTTTTTTTTTTTTTTTTTTTTTTTTTTTTTTTTTTTTTTTTTTTTTTTTTTTTTTTTTTTTTTTTTTTTTTTTTTTTTTTTTTTTTTTTTTTTTTTTTTTTTTTTTTTTTTTGTTTTTTTTTTTTTTTTTTTTTTTTTTTTTTTTTTTTTTTTTTTTTTTTTTTTTTTTTTTTTTTTTTTTTTTTTTTTTTTTTTTTTTTTTTTTTTTTTTTTTTTTTTTTTTTTTTTTTTTTTTTTTTTTTTTTTTTTTTTTTTTTTTTTTTTTTTTTTTTTTTTTTTTTTTTTTTTTTTTTTTTTTTTTTTTTTTTTTTT
This sequence comes from Molothrus ater, assembly GCF_012460135.2. Classification (NCBI taxonomy): domain Eukaryota; kingdom Metazoa; phylum Chordata; class Aves; order Passeriformes; family Icteridae; genus Molothrus; species Molothrus ater. The sequence continues at coordinate 2,204 of NW_023416607.1, read as the reverse complement.
TTTTTTTTTTTTTTTTGTTTTTTTTTTTTTTTTTTTTTTTTTTTTTTTTTTTTTTTTTTTTTTTTTTTTTTTTTTTTTTTTTTTTTTTTTTTTTTTTTTTTTTTTTTTTTTTTTTTTTTTTTTTTTTTTTTTTTTTTTTTTTTTTTTTTTTTTTTTTTTTTTTTTTTTTTTTTTTTTTTTTTTTTTTTTTTTTTTTTTTTTTTTTTTTTTTTTTTTTTTTTTTTTTTTTTTTTTTTTTTTTTTTTTTTTTTTTTTTTTTTTTTTTTTTTTTTTTTTTTTTTTTTTTTTTTTTTTTTTTTTTTTTTTTTTTTTTTTTTTTTTTTTTTTTTTTTTTTTTTTTTTTTTTTTTTTTTTTTTTTTTTTTTTTTTTTTTTTTTTTTTTTTTTTTTTTTTTTTTTTTTTTTTTTTTTTTTTTTTTTTTTTTTTTTTTTTTTTTTTTTTTTTTTTTTTTTTTTTTTTTTTTTTTTTTTTTTTTTTTTTTTTTTTTTTTTTTTTTTTTTTTTTTTTTTTTTTTTTTTTTTTTTTTTTTTTTTTTTTTTTTTTTTTTTTTTTTTTTTTTTTTTTTTTTTTTTTTTTTTTTTTTTTTTTTTTTTTTTTTTTTTTTTTTTTTTTTTTTTTTTTTTTTTTTTTTTTTTTTTTTTTTTTTTTTTTTTTTTTTTTTTTTTTGTTTTTTTTTTTTTTTTTTTTTTTTTTTTTTTTTTTTTTTTTTTTTTTTTTTTTTTTTTTTTTTTTTTTTTTTTTTTTTTTTTTTTTTTTTTTTTTTTTTTTTTTTTTTTTTTTTTTTTTTTTTTTTTTTTTTTTTTTTTTTTTTTTTTTTTTTTTTTTTTTTTTTTTTTTTTTTTTTTTTTTTTTTTTTTTTTTTTTTTTTTTTTTTTTTTTTTTTTTTTTTTTTTTTTTTTTTTTTTTTTTTTTTTTTTTTTTTTTTTTTTTTTTTTTTTTTTTTTTTTTGTTTTTTTTTTTTTTTTTTTTTTTTTTTTTTTTTTTTTTTTTTTTTTTTTTTTTTTTTTTTTTTTTTTTTTTTTTTTTTTTTTTTTTTTTTTTTTTTTTTTTTTTTTTTTTTTTTTTTTTTTTTTTTTTTTTTTTTTTTTTTTTTTTTTTTTTTTTTTTTTTTTTTTTTTTTTTTTTTTTTTTTTTTTTTTTTTTTTTTTTTTTTTTTTTTTTTTTTTTTTTTTTTTTTTTTTTTTTTTTTTTTTTTTTTTTTTTTTTTTTTTTTTTTTTTTTTTTTTTTTTTTTTTTTTTTTTTTTTTTTTTTTTTTTTTTTTTTTTTTTTTTTTTTTTTTTTTTTTTTTTTTTTTTTTTTTTTTTTTTTTTTTTTTTTTTTTTTTTTTTTTTTTTTTTTTTTTTTTTTTTTTTTTTTTTTTTTTTTTTTTTTTTTTTTTTTTTTTTTTTTTTTTTTTTTTTTTTTTTTTTTTTTTTTTTTTTTTTTTTTTTTTTTTTTTTTTTTTTGTTTTTTTTTTTTTTTTTTTTTTTTTTTTTTTTTTTTTTTTTTTTTTTTTTTTTTTTTTTTTTTTTTTTTTTTTTTTTTTTTTTTTTTTTTTTTTTTTTTTTTTTTTTTTTTTTTTTTTTTTTTTTTTTTTTTTTTTTTTTTTTTTTTTTTTTTTTTTTTTTTTTTTTTTTTTTTTTTTTTTTTTTTTTTTTTTTTTTTTTTTTTTTTTTTTTTTTTTTTTTTTTTTTTTTTTTTTTTTTTTTTTTTTTTTTTTTTTTTTTTTTTTTTTTTTTTTTTTTTTTTTTTTTTTTTTTTTTTTTTTTTTTTTTTTTTTTTTTTTTTTTTTTTTTTTTTTTTTTTTTTTTTTTTTTTTTTTTTTTTTTTTTTTTTTTTTTTTTTTTTTTTTTTTTTTTTTTTTTTTTTTTTTTTTTTTTTTTTTTTTTTTTTTTTTTTTTTTTTTTTTTTTTTTTTTTTTTTTTTTTTTTTTTTTTTTTTTTTTTTTTTTTTTTTTTTTTTTTTTTTTTTTTTTTTTTTTTTTTTTTTTTTTTTTTTTTTTTTTTTTTTTTTTTTTTTTTTTTTTTTTGTTTTTTTTTTTTTTTTTTTGTTTTTTTTTTTTTTTTTTTTTTTTTTTTTTGTTTTTTTTTTTTTTTTTTTTTTTTTTTTTTTTTTTTTTTTTTTTTTTTTTTTTTTTTTTTTTTTTTTTTTTTTTTTTTTTTTTTTTTTTTTTTTTTTTTTTTTTTTTTTTTTTTTTTTTTTTTTTTTTTTGTTTTTTTTTTTT
>NW_023416606.1:0-9061 GCF_012460135.2 Molothrus ater | reverse complement strand
TGCTGCTGTGGAATGCAACAGGTAGACCCGTGATTGGTCTCCTGTGGGTGTTTGGATTTCTTGACCACTCATGGCAGAGCTGGCTCTTGCTCTGTCTGAGACACAGATCTTTGTTATTCATTCTTTTCTATTCTTAGCTTAGCTAGCTGCTGAAGAAACTTTTCCTTTCTATTGCTTTTTAGTATAGTCTTAATGTAACATATATCATAAAACAATAAATCAAGCCTTCTGATCATGGAGTCAACATTCTCATCTCTTCTTCATCCTGAAAACCCTTGTGACCACAGTCACAATTGGTGACCCCCGACTGAGGAGGACAATCATCACTTGGTGAGACCACCAGAGGAGCATTGCTGCACTGGGTAAACCCTGAATGTGTGGCATTGATGGTTGCTTCACAAGTGACCACAGAAGTGGATTCTAGCCAGGAGCTGAAGAACTGAAGATCCGAATTTGGACAGAGTTCACAGCAAGGCTGACCACAAAGGGAACCTTCTGAAAAGCCTCCAGGAAGATGTTCGGAAAGCTCAGCAGCACCGTGCAGATAGCCAGAGAGTCCTGGACACTGTCACAAGGTACTGTTGGTTTTTCCCCTCCTGAAGATGAGGTCAGTCGCAGTTTGTGGCTGCTCATCTGGAGGACTCCTCCCCTAGAGGATGAGGTTCCATTCTCCCCTTCAGAGGAGAAACTTATTGCCCTCTGGCAAAAATGGGGTGAAGAGGACAGAATTCTCCTGTTGGAGGCAGATTTCTATGAGTTCTTTCGATGGGCGAAGCTCTTTGGGTTTTTTACGGATGTGCTATATGCCCTCGATATGTTTGTCTGGGAGTGTATGGGCTCCATTTTCCAATTCTTTTTATACCGGGGGTTCGGATGCCCCTCGATTTATCCAACCTTTTTGAAGCTCTTTCTAGTCTTGAAACGGAGAGCAGCTGTTTTTCCCTGGATTGCTAACTGCAAGGGCAAAGCCCCGTTCCCCCCGATTCCGGGGGAAGACCCTTTGGAGGGGGACGCTCTGCTGCTTTCCAGCCCCCCTGAACCACAGTGGGGGGGCGAAGTTTCGCCCGCAGCCGAAGTTTTTTTTACTGCGTCTTCGGAGCATGCTCAGACGGAGCCGTTTGTTCCCCCCTCCCGTTGCTCTCAGGGGGGATGGGAGTGGGCGGCGCCGCCCCGGCCAGCGCCGCGAGCACCGCCCCGCCCAGCGCCACGGGCACCGCCCCGGCCAGCGCCGCGGGCGCCGCCCCAGCCCGCCCCGCGCGTGCGGGCGGTTCCCCCCGCGGCCCGTCCCGCGGCCGCCCCTCCGGGGGAGCCTGTGGGCGCTCCGGCCGCGGTTCCGCCGGCTTCCCTGCCTGCATCTATCTCAGAGACACCGCTTCCCGCGGCTGCGCCGATGTTGCTGGGCAACAGCGATCCACCGCTCCCCCCGGCCGTCCCGCCGCCTTCTGCGACTGCGGTTCCGCGGCCGATGTCAGAGTCCGGCGCAGAAGATGCTGCCGACCCCGTGCCGCCCCCGCCGCCCCCGCCGCCTCCCCAGGCGGCCCCGCTGCCCGCCCCTGCGGGGACTCCGTTCTCCATGTCCGCGTCAGAGGCTGCCCTGGAGCCGGCGGCAGAAGCAGAGGCGCCTCCTGCATCCAGCGTGACTTCCTCCCCGAGTTTTTCGGGTTGTCCCGGGGCTGCCCCTACGGGGGGAGCTGGGACAGGGGAAGAGGGCGTCAGCCTGTCCTTCCGTGGAGGAGGCATGGCCCGACAGCTGGCTGTGGGCGCAGCGCGACTGCCTGTTTTCAAGATCAGCATTTTTGGCGGGTTGGGGGGTGTTTGGTCCGGGTTTTCTCCCTGGGGGATGCGAATCTCTCTGCCGCCCCTCGCGCGCCCCAGCGGCGAGGGGGAGGTGGGTCCCGAAAGTTCTGCCCCTGGTCCCCAGCCCAGAGGGGGTGGCGGTGGTGCCGTGAGGCAGATGGGAGGAACACCTGGTGCATTTGCATTGCAGAGGCAGAGGGCACAGCAGGAAGCGAGCATCGCTTGTCTGCTGTGGGGAAAGGACATCCCCAGACCCGAGACGAAGTTTCTCGGGACAGCTTCTGTCTTCCCATTGCCGGCATGCCTCGGTGATTTTGGGGAAAGGAAGCGTTTGGTCACCCCTTCTGCCATTGTACTGGCAAAAGGGTGCGGGTCTGTGCCAATGCAGAGCCTGCCTCGGGGGCTGGGCCTGGGCTGTCTGGCTTGGTTGCTTGGGCCAGGGCCACCTCCCAGCCTCCTGCTGGGTTTGGGGGCTTTGCTTCCCCCTTCTGGTCCTGGGCCACCTTTCAGTGGGCCAGGTCTGGGGTTCCTGATCCTTCCACATGGGCCAGGGCCCCCAAGGGCCTCTCTCTGGCTCCCCTGCTGCTGCTGCTGCTCTTTCCGACAAGACAAAAAAAAAAAAAAAAAAAAAAAAAAAAAAAAAAAAAAAAAAAAAAAAAAAAAGAAATTTAAATTGAATAAAAAAGGGTGAAAGAGCTGGCAGCAGCTCAGAGGCATTGAGGAGCCAGGGATTGGCTTCAGCCCAAGTTGTTCAATGAAGGGCTGTGGCAAGACATTTCAGAAATTTTCTAATTTTCTCAAAATTGTTTGAAGACTGTCAATGGACTTTTGATAAATATTGATGGACCTTTTTCTGTAGCAAGCCTGTTTCAGGACCAAAAGAAACTTTCAGATATGGCAAAGAGGAACATCTTCAAGCCATGGACTTTTCCTGAAACTCAGCTGCTTGGACTTGAATTTTCTTTGCATTGTTTTTGCATTTTCTTATATTATAGAATTGTTTTAGTAATATGATAGAATTTTATGTTCTACAGGTGAAGAAATTCCCAGTGCATTCCACAGGAGCACTTGAGTGGAGTTTGATTGGCAACAGATAACCTGTCAAGTGTTTGTCTTTTTCTTCGGCATGAGTACAGCAGAGAAAATTACAAACACTTTTTCCTTTTAATTTAACTAAATAAAAAAAGGTGGCATGTCGCAGACATCTTTCATGAAAAATCCTTTCTTAGGATTTTTCCTTGTGACAAGCTGCAGTTCAGCAACCAAAGTAAACAATGGTTATCTGCTGCTGTGGAATGCAACAGGTAGACCCGTGATTGGTCTCCTGTGGGTGTTTGGATTTCTTGACCACTCATGGCAGAGCTGGCTCTTGCTCTGTCTGAGACACAGATCTTTGTTATTCATTCTTTTCTATTCTTAGCTTAGCTAGCTGCTGAAGAAACTTTTCCTTTCTATTGCTTTTTAGTATAGTCTTAATGTAACATATATCATAAAACAATAAATCAAGCCTTCTGATCATGGAGTCAACATTCTCATCTCTTCTTCATCCTGAAAACCCTTGTGACCACAGTCACAAGAAGGGTTAACCTAAAGCCCTGCTATCAAAGAAAAGCCTTATGAATACTACAGTGGAGGACTGTGTTCTTCTTACTGACAAGGATTTTTTCTTGAATGAGTGAATCTTTATTAACTTCAGTGGAATTTTAATTGACACTAAGCTCACCTGCTCTGTGTCACAAGAGAGATTTCTTTCAAGTCAGCAGAATTAAGTAGTACTGTAGCACTAATGAAGCCTCTGGAGCATTATTTGGCTCTTATAAAACAAAAATTGTGATCAATTAACTGCAAATAAATTGGTAGTAGCATATGTGTCTGAAAGCAATCCAGTTATAGAGAGCTAAAAGGGCTGATCAATGTCAGCACTGCCTCTCCCCAGCACTCCTAGAGCTGTGATGCAAACTTTCATTTGGCTTCCAGATGGAGCATCAGAAGCAATAAGGATCACGTAGAAATTCAGAAAATTAAGCAGGCCCAATGGCCCAACTGCCAGGGTAGCCCTTGCCCCTGTGAGAGAGCACAGGCAGCAGCAGCAGCAGCAGCCACGTGTGCATCTCTAGTAATAAACAGAAGGAAGGGACCTCAGGGACTCTGCACTTGTGGGAAACATAGAGAAAAGAATGATCAGTCCCTCAACTACAAACCGTCTTTCAGCAGGTGAAGTTGTGGTTCTTAGAGAATGCAACAGTTGTCTTATCATGAGGAGAGAAGGAAATAAATCTTGGTGTAGCACTGTGCTGGAAAGGATGGGCCAATTGTGCCAGGCTTGATTTTAAAAAGAATGGCAGTTTAGTGAAGTACTCTGCAAGGGCCCTGTGCAATCTTGCAGTAACAGCAGTTCAGTGGCCAAGGAGAACACTGCTACCCAAGAATGGCTGTGGATATGGTTCTGAGCCTGATCAATGATTAAAAGATATCATTAATAAATATCAGATGATTTATTTAATGTATGTTAGCTTACAAGCTTCAGAAAACATGTATGTTTAGGAAATATTTGGGAGAATCTCTTATGGTAGCTGTTAGCTTCTATTTAATTATCTTCCTTTGATGATTTCTGCTTTACACATGAAAAAGTAACCACTTTTCTTGTGATAAGGAAACCAGGCAACAGATGTTTTATGAGGAGCTTTGGAACAGTTTGAGAATAGTCATCTAACCAGAAATCTTGCAGCCTACAAAATCACAAGTGGCACATAGAAAAGTTGTCTGATTGACTGTTTGCTGTCTCTGTCTAAACAGCAGTTCAGGACTCTCAGGCAAGATAGTAGGAGTCAAGTTCCAAGAATGGAAAGCTGGTGGTTCCTTGAGCAAACAGTTATTTATATTTTGTGAAGTTCCTGGCTGAACCACCTGTGTTGAAGTGAGGCAGGGATCATAGCCTGACACAGAGAGGGATGCATGGAGTGAGTATAGTGCCAGGAACAGAGGAACTTTTTTGATCCCAAGTGTGCCCTCCAGCTCAGTATAAGCATCAAGCCTGGCCATACGTGCCAGTTCTATGAGTGAGTTTTATGAGAGATTTAGCCTGCTCAAAGAATCCATCTCCAGCACCTCCTACCAGCAGGGACAGTGCTCTTGCTCCCTCCTCCCTCCCTGATGAGAGCTTGGGGAATTAAATGGCTGAGTGGGATCAGTGCTGCAGCAGGACACAGACCCCAGGGTCTCTATTGATCAGTGGCTCAGAGTGTGGGAGAAAGCTGACTTTTCTGTGTAATTCAGTGCTCTTTGAAAAAGATGGAACGATGTGGTTATTTTATTGGTTTGCTCTGGTTTGATTTTCAAAATTGGTTGATAGGCAAATTTGAGGAATAATGCCATCAACTGGGAAGTATTTTCTCTAACTGAAAACATCACACGGTTAGGTAGCAGTGCCCAAGGCTCTGTAATGTATGTTAGAGCAGCACTGAGCTGGTGGGGGTGTATTTATTATTGAGGTTTGTTTGTAAGGACTTACTAGTGTGCTATGGATTGTTAGCCTGGCTACAGTCTGCTGCTGAGGATTAAAAAACAGGAATGAAACTGCTGAAAACACAGTTAGAAATGTTAATAATGGTAAGCCAGCTTTGGAGATGCTTAGGATGAAACTGCAATCTGAATTACTGTCATGGTTTGACACTGGCACAATGCCAGTGCCCCCATGAAGATACCTTCTCCATTCTTCTACTATCTCTCACTCGCCCAGACCTCTCTCACACTGGCCCATTTCCTTCCTCATCTTCCACTCTATCTTCTAGGAAAGGTCAATGTTCTGTAAAGTTCTCATTCTCTGAGAAGGGGTTAAAAGCTCCTACAAGTGGCTGGCTGAACCCCCCCCTCTTCTCCGTCCCAGCCGTGCTGCCGGCGCAGGCCCATGTTTATCAAGCTTCAAGGTTACAGTCCCAGGCAGCGGCTCTCTCTCTCTCTCTCTCTCTGTGTCTCTCAGGGGGGGCTGCCCGATGGCTCCCGGTGTCTCTCTCTCTCTCTTCCACCCTTCCACCCCGGGGCTCAGGCCTACCTCTCCCGGCCACATGGCTTTCCCCTCCCCCTGCCCAGCCAGCAGCTGCACCGGGGGAGAGACCCGAACTCTTTCCCACCGGAAACCCAAGAGGACCCTCCCAGGGGAGAGCTCTGCTTTTAACCCCGTGTTCTCAGAGGCGTGTCCAAGTCCCAATGGCCAGGTTAAATGCCAAAAAGCTGCAAGCTTTAAAGATCAGCCCCTGCAGCAGCCCAGATCCAGGTGCCCCAGTTGCCAAGGCTGTGGTGGCCTTCAGAGCGTGCAGGTGGATTTTGCAAGCCTGTGGCCTGCTGCGGGCTCTGGGCCCGGGAGTGCCTGTGGCTCCAGCAGGAAGGGTGGCTGAAGGTTTGCTGCCTGCTTTGGTGGCGTGGCTGCAGGGGCCAGTGCTGTGAGAGCCCCCTGTGTGAGAGCTGGAGACAGCTGAGCTCTTGGGGACACCGCTGTGCCCCAGGCCAGGAAGAGCAGCAGTGCCCAGTGCCAGGAGTGGTGTCAGTGGGAGCCCCTGTGCACAGGGACTCCCAGCACCAGGGTGGCCGTGCCAGGACCCCCAGGGACCTGCAGCCCCGGGAAGCCGGAACAAGTGGAACCCACAAGTGTGCAAAGGCTGTTTGTGCGCAAAGGAATGGCAAGGGAAGTCAGGTTTTAAAAGAAACAGTATTTATTTGCCGAAGATCGCAAATCTAGGATTTATAGAACAGGTTTCTTTGTAACAATCTTCTTTGCAACAACAACAGCAACAATGTACAGAACATATTTACATGGGATCCAATGGAATACCAATCTTCAAAACGTATTTACAGAGAACTTCGAATGAACTGAACGTATTTACAAGAAACTTCCAAACTTTCCAACACGCTTACAAAGGCATGGCATGTGTGCCATCATCTGCATCAGTCCTGGAAGAAAGGAAGCAGCAGAGCTGGACTCAGCTGCCAGCACTGGGCCCAGCAGGGCTGGGAGCTGGGCCGCAGGGGCGGGGACGGGGCTGGCAGGGCTGGCGTGGCCCCAGGCAAGCGCAGGGCAGGCCAGGGCTGGTGCTTGTGCCACCACAATGCAGGCCCCCTGCGGGCACCGTGTCCCTGAGCGGGGCCATCCAGCCCAGCCCCAGCCTGGAGTCAGGGGAGCCCCAGTGTCTGTGGGCAGGGCGTGGGAAGCATCTGCCTGTCTTACTTGTGGGGCTCCATCTTCAGCCAAGGACCATGGGCTCCTCCTCATCCTTCTCGTCAACTTCCATCTCTTCGATGTTGTCCTCCTCCTCAACCTCCATCTCTTCGATGTTGTCCTCCTCCTCTACTTCCATCTCCTCGATGTCATCCTCCTCCTCTACTTCCATCTCCTCGATGTCATCCTCCTCCTCTACTTCCATCTCCTCGATGTCATCCTCCTCCTCTACTTCCATCTCCTCGATGTTCTCCTCTTCCTCTACTTCCATGTCTTCAACAGGGGAGGAGATGGAAGGAGAGGAGGAGTCCACCTCCATCATCTCTTCCTCATCCAGGCCCAGGTCCACTTTCATGTCCTCCACAGTGTCTCTGGCAGTCTGCAAGGGGCAGCACAATCTCCCAGTGGGTTTCCTGTCCCACACCATCCATTCCCACATGGCTGCAGCCTGCCCAAGCTGCGTGCCCCCTGCCTGGAATGGCACCGTACCTCCAGTGGCACATCAGCACTCATCCTGCTGGGATTGGCGCTCCAGAGCATGCGGCAGGAAAAGCCCAGGCAGCAGCAGCAGCTCAGCGCTGAGGGGCAGAGCACACAGCGAGCAGCAACTGACCCTTGGCAGCCGGTGGAGTGTCTGCTCTGCTCGTTTCCAGGTCCTGGACGTTCCACCTGGAGCCCTCTGGGAGCTGTGATGTCACAGAAAGTTCAGGGTCGCTGCGCAGTGGGAGATGGGGATGGCAGAATGATCAAATCCTTGCATGGTTTGGCTTGGAAGGGACCCGCAAGATGATCTGGTTGCAAGCCGAGCAACCTCCCAGCACACCAGGTTGCTGCGGCCCCTGTCTCTCCTGGCCTCGGATGTTCCTGGGGATGGGGCATCCACTGCCCCTCTGCCGTGGTCCCTGTGTCAGGGACCAGCATGCTGAGAGTAAAGAACTTCTTGCCATCATCAAATTTCTTCCAACTCTTGCAGTTTGATCCCATTCCCCCTTGTGCTGTCACTAGAGTTCCTGACAAAGAATCCTCTCCCACTCCCCTGTAGCTCCTTCCCAACTGCAAAGGTGCTCTGAGGTCTTCAGTGACTTTGTGTACTGTCATGGTTTGACACTGGCACAATGCCAGTGCCCCCATGAAGATACCTTCTCCCTGGTAGCTGCTGTGAGATGTGACCAGGAATAAGCAAAGCAGGCTCCTACTTAGGGAAAAAGAACCAGAACTTTATTAACTACTCTACAACTACAGATAAAAAGGAACACACACACACAGGGAAAATGAAAACTTCACAAGTGCATTTCTTCCTCTCCCCACCAAATTGTGTTTTGTCAAAGTTTAATAAACCTTTGAAATTTTAAAAGTGAGCATCATTTCTCACAGGTTTAGGCACAAAAGGTCCTGTAGTGAAGGTGAAGCTGCCAGACCTGTCCTAGGGCCAGAGGGGCAGGAGTGCCCTGTGCCCACACCTCAGGGCTGCTCCTGCTGCCCCAGGGCAGGAATGAGGGCTTGAGGGCTCCCAGGTGCCAGGGCAGGACTGGCAGCTCACAGAGACTGCCAGCTTTTGTGTGTCTGCCTGCATGTGTGTCATGTACAGTGCTCTAGCTCTCCATTGTCCTATTATTCTGGGACTAGGCCAAACTTAATTAAAATTTTATGTAGATGATTAAAGGAGTATTGACATTGCAAGATGAAATCTGAAGCATTCTGAAAAGGAAATTTTTCTTCTTTATTCTTCACATGCACCATTTAAATATTTCTTGCTAAGTATTTCTTTCTCCTAAAATAAATAGGACTGTGCACCTGCACCTGGTCAGGCTTCCTAGGTTGATCTAGACCAGAAGTTCCCATCACGGGTTGTGGGTCTTGGTTGCCTTTTCTCTTTGGTGGTCCCATGCAGTGTGAGAGCCCAGAGCAAAAGAGAAAGAGCCAAAGGGCTATTCTGTGCAGTGTTCAGCTCTGAGATGAGCTTACCCATGATGGCACATTCATCTCAACTGTTCCTTGTGCCTCTTGGTCTTTGGCAGATTCCTTCTTGTAGTGGTTTTGGTTCCCAGTTTA
>NW_023416605.1:0-9259 GCF_012460135.2 Molothrus ater | reverse complement strand
TGGCCCCCTCCCCAGGCGGCCACGCACAACCTGATCATGGGGCTGGAGGGGTTCATCCGCGAGAGCTTCGTGAGTGGGGCGCTGGGGTCCTGGGGGGGGTCCTGGGGGGCTCTGGGGGGGTCCTGGAGGGTCCTTGGGGGGCTCTGGGGGGCCTGGGGGAGCTTAGGGGTCCTGGGGGGCTCTGAGGGTCCTTGGGGGTCTGGGGGGGGCTTTGAGGGTCCTTGGGGGTCTTTTGGGGGAAACTTGTGGGGTCCTGGGGGGCTCTGAGGGGTCTGGGGGTGTCTGGGTGGGGCTCTGAGGGTCCTGGGGGGGTCTCAGGGACCCCTCCCCATTTTCTGCCCCCCCCAGGCCGGGGTCAGCACTGCCTGCACCAACATTGGGGTCTGGGGGGGGTTTTTGAGGGTCTGGGGTCTCTCTGAAGGCCCTGAGGGGTCCGGGCGGTTCAGGGGGGGTTCGGGGGGGGGTCTCAGTGACCCCTCCCCATTTCCTGGCCCCCCAGGCCGGGGTGAGGGTGGCTGAGGGCGTGGACATCACCCGCACCAACGTGGAGTTCCTGCGCGAGCAGTTCAACCGCATCGCGCTGCACGTGCTGCGCTGCCAGGGTGAGCACGCGGGAGGGGGCGCGGGGGGGCCGGGGGGCTTCTGGGGGGGTCCTGAGGGGCCTGGGGGGGGTTGGGGGGTCCTGGGGGGGCTTTGTAGGGGCTGGGGGGTTTCTGGAGGGGTCCCTGTGGTTCCCGGGGGTCTCTGGGGGGATCCCAGATGGTTCCCGGGGGTCTGGGGGGGTTCCTGGGGGTTCCCGGGGGTCTCTGACGTCCCCGGGGGTCTCTGGGGGTCCCAGATGGTTCCCGGGGGTCTCTGACGTCCCCGGGGTCTCTGGGGGTCCCAGATGGTTCCTTTGGGCCGCGGCTCCTGGAGCTCTGCAACCGCGGCCTCTTCGAGTGCCTGGCCCTGAACCTGCACTGCCTGCGGGGGGAGCGGGGGGCGCTGGGGGCGCTGATCAGCGACCGCATCGTGAGTGAGACCCCAGACCCAAATCGGAGCCATTGCTACACCCAGAGGGGGCTGGGGGATCCCTGTGCCCCCAGACCCACACTGGGGTATCTGGGGGTCCCCCAGACCCACTGGGGGTATCTGGGGCTGTTCTGGTGCCCCCTGACCCCTCTTTGCCCCCAGCGCCGTCTCTCGGCCGATGTCCCCCCCTCGCTGGTGGGGTGGCTCACGGCCGTGGTGGGGCTGCGGCTCCAGGCCGTGCTGGAGCAGATGCCCGTGACCCCCGAGCAGGTGCTGCCCTACGTGAGGCACCTGGGGGAGCCCCCGGAGCCGGCCCCGCCCCGCCAGGTGAGCGAGACCCCTCCCCCAAAATACCCCAAACCCGCCAGGTGAGCGAGACCCCTCCCCAAAATACCCCAAACCCGCCAGGTGAGTGAGGACCCCTCCCCAAAATACCCCAAACCCGCCAGGTGAGTGAGGACCCCTCCCCAAAATACCCCAAACCCGCCAGGTGAGTGAGGACCCCTCCCCAAAATACCCCAAACCCGCCAGGTGAGTGGGAACGCCCACAGAGCCACAGCCCCGCCCACAAATCCACAGCCCCGCCCATCAGGTGAGCACAGCCCCGCCCCCAGTCCAAAGCCCCGCCCCCTTCCCGGCCCTGCCTGGCCCCGCCCTGTCCCATAGAAGCTCCACCCACTCTTTAGCTCCACCCAGTTACAAACCACACCCCTCTGAGCAGGCTCCACCCATCCCTGAAGCCACACCTCCTTCCATATAAACCACGCCCCTTTGCTAAGCCCCGCCCCTCTGGCCCCGCCCACAGGCACAGCCTGAGGAGCCAATGGAGGTTCAGGAGGCGGAGCCACCGCCAGACGACGCCCAGGTACAAAGGGGCGGGGCCTTGAAGAGGGGGCGTGGTCACCACTGTACTGAGGCGTGGCCTCCTCTGGAAATGAAGTGGTTCCTCCCCCACCTTTAGAGGGGGCGGGGTCTCCTGGTCAGGCCACGCCCCCTCATTGCCCCTCCTCGTTTCAGAGGGAGGGGGCGGGGTCTCCCCCCCCCGCCACCACGGCCGAGGAGGCCCTGCCCCCCCCCGAGAGCGACAGCGAGGCCTGGGCGGCCGCCGTGCCCCCGGTGAGTGGGGGCGGGGTGACCCCTGCGTGACCCCGGGCTGTGACCTCTGTGTGACCCCTGACCTGTCTGACCCCTGTGTGACCCCGGGCTGTGACCTATGTGTGACCCCTGTGTGACCCTGGGCTGTCACCTCTGTGTGACCCCTGTGTGACCCTGGGCTGTGACCCCTGTGTGACCCCTGACCCTGCGTGACCCTGGGCTGTGACCCCTGACCTGTCTGACCCCTGTGTGACCCCTGCGTCACCCTGGACTGTGACCTCTGTGTGTGACCCCCCCACTCCCCCCCGTGTGACCCCACTGTGTCCTTGGTGAGTGGGGGAGGGGCAGGATGACCCTGTGTGACCCCGTGACCCCTCCGTGACCCCTCAGGAATGGGTTCCCATCATCCGTGAGGACGCCCAGCGCCAGCGGAAGGCGAAGCCGCAGCCGCCCCTGAGCGACGCCTACCTGAGCGGGATGCCGGCCAAACGGCGCAAGGTCAGTGACCCTGAGTGACCCCTCAGTGACCCCCGAGTGACCCCCGAGTGACCCCGGCGTGCCCCCAGACCATGCAGGCGGAGCCGCCCCCGCTGTCGCTGGCCGAGGCCGTGGGCAGAGCCGCTCGCGCCGCCGGGGCCCGGGCGCTGGGGAGCCCCGAGAGCCTCGGGAGGGACCTGAGCGAGCTGCAGGAGGGCTACAGGCAGCAGGTGAGGGGGAAATGGGGCTGGGGCTTCAGAAATGGGGCTGGGGGAGATGGGAAATGGGGCTGGGGGCTGCAGGAGGGCTACAGGCAGCAGATGAGGGGGAAATGGGGCTGGGGGCTTCAAATGGGGCTGGGGAGATGGGAAATGGGGGAAATGGGGCTGGGGGCTGCAGGAGGGTCTGAGGGTCTGATAGAGCCCTGGGGAGGGGTCTCTGCCCCCCATAGAAGCTGCTGTGGGGGAGGGGTCCCTGCGGTGTGGGGGCGGGGCTTTGGGCGTGTCCCAGCCCCTCCCCCACTGAACCCCTCCCATTTCTCCCCTCCCCCAGCTCCAGGCCGATCTCCAGCGCCGCCTCCTCGCCGACCCCGATTTCAGCCCCGGCCGCTTCCCAACGCCCACCGGGCCTTCGGGGAGCCCCTCCCCCACCCTCCCCGCGACCCCCTCCCCTCCCCCACCCCAATAACCGAGCCGTCAATCAATGATCATCAATAAACCAGGCCCCGCCCCCGGCCACGCCCACCACGGGCTGCCGCCGCCGCTGCTGCTGCTGCTCCGCCTTTATTTCCCTTTTTTGGGCTCATTTCGTGTGTTTTTTGTCAATTCCGAGTTGGTTTTTTTAACCCAGGGTGGGGGGGAGGGGTGATAACGGCGGCCCCTCCCCCACCCGCATAAATACCGGGGGGGGGGTGGGGGAGGGGTCACTGGGGGGGGGTCCTGGGGGGGCCCCAAGCGCCGGGGGGGGCGGCGGGGGAGGGGGGGGAGGGGCAGAGGAGGATGAGGATGAGGAGGGTGGGGGTGGGGCCCCGGGGGGGAGGGGGAGGCTCAGGAGGGCGGGGCCCGCGCGGAGGGGGCGGGGCGAAGGCCCGGGTGGGCGGGGCCAGGAGGCGGCCCAGCGGCAGGAGGGGGAGGGGCGGCGCCGGGGGGGCCCCGAAGTTGACGACGGGGGGAGGGGGAGGGGCCGGAACCGGGGGGGGGCTCCACCAACGGCAGCAGCATCTGGGGGGGGAGGGGAGAGAGAGAAAACGGGGTCAGGGGCGGGGCCACCGACAGCTGGGGCGGGGCTTGGCCTCGGGTGAGGGCGGGGCCAGCCCAGGTGAGGCCAAGCCCTGCCCACGTCAGTGTGAGCCCCGCCCAGGTGTTTTAGCCCCGCCCAGATGTTTTAGCCCCGCCCAGGTGTTTTAGCCCCGCCCCTCACCTGCTGGAAGCTGCTCTGGCCCTGCCCGTAGAACTCCGAGGGCGGGGTCAGCTCCTGCCGCACCTGCGGGGGCGTGGCCGCGTTAGCCCCGCCCATTTCGCGCTCCGGCCCCCGCCCCTTTGCCCGTCACTCACCTGCAGCACGGGGGGGGGGTCGGGGCAGAAGGGGCCGTACAGGAAGGGGGGGGGGCGGGTACAGGACCCCCCCCCGCCCCCCCCAGCTTGGCCAGCTCGGGGCCCCCCCCCCAGGAAATCCACGAAGGGGCCCTTGAGGGGGGGGAGGGGGCAGCCCCGCCCCCGCCACCAGCACCGGCCTGGGGGGGGAAAACGGGGGGGGAGGGGCTGAGCCACAGCTGTGACCCCCCCTGACCCCAGGTGTGACCCCCCCTGACCCCAGGTGTGACCCCCACAGCTGTGACCCCCCCTGACCCCAGGTGTGACCCCCCCCGACCCCAGGTGTGACCCCCCACAGCTGTGACCCCCCCTGACCCCAGGTGTGACCCCCCCTGACCCCAGGTGTGACCCCCACAGCTGTGACCCCCCCTGACCCCAGGTGTGACCCCCCCTGACCCCAGGTGTGACCCCCCCCCCACCCCCCATGACCACAGGTGTGCCCCCCCCCCCCAGGTGTGAATCTCTCTCAGCTGTGTCCCCCCCTCCTCCAGGTGTGCCCCCCCAAATCCCAGGTGTGCCCCCCTTGACCCCCCCCCATTCCCAGGTGTCCCCCCTCCATTTCCAGGTGTCCCCCCCCATTCCCAGGTGTCCCCCATTCCCAGGTGTCCCCATTCCAGGTGTCCCCCCCAGGTGTCCCCGCCCCCCCGGTACCTGTACGGGGTCACCGTGGGGGTCCCTGGCCTGAAGCTGCCGCTGCTGCCCGGGGGGGGCTCCACGGCCGGGGGGGGCACCTGGGAGGGGGGGGTTGGGTCAGACCCACGGAGACCCCCAGGACCCCCCCCCCAGAGCCCCTCCCCCCCCCCCGTACCTGCCCGGTGGCCCCGCCCCCCCCGTAGCACACCTCGGGGGGGGGGAGGGGCTGGCGCTGCCCCCCCAGCCCCGGGGGGGTCCCTGGGGGGGTCCCTGGGGGTCCCTTTGGGCTCTGGGGGGATCCTGGGGGGGGTTGGGGGGGGCTCGGGACCCCCCCCCGGCAGCAGCTCCCAGTCCCGGGGGGCAGCGCTGAGCTGGGGGGGGGAACGGAGTCAGAGACCCCCAAACCTGACCCCAAATAGACCCCAAATTGTGACCCAAAAACCCCAAACCCCACCCCAAACCCAAACAAAGTGAGACCCCCCTGGGCCAAGCCTAAAAACCCAAATCCTGACCCAAATCCTGACCCCAAATCCCGAACCTGACTCAAAATCCCACAAACCCCAAACCCAACCCCAAATCCTGACCCCAAACCCCAAACCCCAATCCCGACCCCAAACCCATCCCCCTCCCCCGTACCCCAATGTCCCGCCCCCCGGGTGGGGGAGGGGCAGCGCCTCCTTCTGGCCCCGCCCCCGTTGCAGGTGTGGGGGGAGGGGCGGCCGGGGGGGGTCCCGGTCCCGCCCCCCCCAGCCCTCGCTGGCGGTGGGGGAGGGGCAGGGGGGCCGTTCCGGGCCCTCTGCGAGCGCTCGGTGCCGATGGGGCCGGGGGGGGGCCCGGGGGGGGCCCCCAGCACCTGCGGGGGAGGGGCAAAAATGAGGGGGGAGGGGCAGGAAACGAGGTGGGGGAGGGGCAGGACACCCCTGGCCCCTCCCCCCCCTTCTCCCCTATAAATTTGGGGGTTTCGGGGGTACCTGGGCGTCCTGGCGGGGGAGGGGCAGGCGGCCCCCGCGGCTCGGGGGGGCCCGGGGGGGTCCCCCTGGGGGGGGGGGCCCTGGGGCAGGGGGAGGGGCCCGGGGGCTGGGCCCCGCCCCCATCGGGGGAGCTGCGCTGGCTGCAGGCGCCGGAGTCACCGCTGAGCTCCACGCCACTGTCCTGGGGGAATAATGGGGGGTCAGGGACACACGGGGACCCCCAGGGACACCCCCAGGGACCCCCAGAGTCACCCATGGACACCCCCAGAGTCACCCAGGGACCCCCAGAGTCACCACTGAGCTCCACGCCACTGTCCTGGGGGGGGAATAATGGGGGGGTCAGGGACACACGGGGACCCCCAGGGACACCCCCAGAGTCACCCAGGGACCCCCAGAGTCACCGCTGAGCTCCATGCCACTGTCCTGGGGGGGGAATAATGGGAAATGGGGGGGTCAGGGACACACGGGACCCCCAGGGACACCCCCAGAGTCACCCCCAGAGTCACCCAGGGAACCCCAGAGTCACCGCTGAGCTCCATGCCACTGTCCTGGGGGAATAATGGGAAATATGGGAAATGGGGGGGTCAGGGACACCCAGGGACCCCCATGGACACCCCCAGAGTCACCCAGGGACACCCCCAGAGTCACCGCTGAGCTCCACGCCACTGTCCTGGGGGAGGAATAATGGGGGGTCAGGGACACACGGGGACCCCCAGGGACACCCCCAGAGTCACCCAGGGACCCCCAGGGACACCCCCAGAGTCACCCAGGGACCCCCAGAGTCACCGCTGAGCTCCACGCCACTGTCCTGGGGGGGCAAAGGGGGGGTCAGGGACACACAGGGACCCCCCCGGCCCCCCCCCTCCCCCCCCCCCCTCACCTCGGGGCTGGCGCTCTCCTCGAAGGGGGGGAGGGGCTCCAGCCAGGGCTGCCCCGGGGGGAGCGGCTTGGGGGGGGCACCTGGGGGGAGGGGGGGGGAATGACCAGTAAGGACCAGTAAGGACCAGTAAGGACCAGTGACCCCCCCAGTAAGGACCAGTGACCCCCAATAACTCCCAGTGACCCCCGATTCCCCTCCCAGTCCATCCCAGTGCCCCTCCAGCTTCCCCGCCAGTCCCCCCCCAATCCCCTCCCAGTTTGTCCCAGTCCCCCCCAATCCCCTCCCAGTTTGTCCCAGTGTGTCCCAGTTTATCCCAGTCCCCCCCAATCCCCTCCCAGTCTGTCCCAGTCCCCCCCAATCCCCTCCCAGTTTATCCCAGTCTGTCCCAGTGCCCCCCAATCCCCTCCCAGTTTATCCCATCTGTCCCAGTGTCCCCCAATCCCCTCCCAGTTTATCCCAGTGCCCCCCAATCCCCTCCAGTTTATCCCAGTTTGTCCCAGTCCCTCCCAGTGCCCCCCAATCCCCTCCCAGTTTATCCCAGTTTATCCCAGTCTGTCCCAGTCCCTTACTGGTGGCAGGTGGCTCCAGAGGGGGGGGCTCAGCCCCCCTGGGTCTCCCCCCCCCCTCCTGCTGGGGGTCCCCAAACCCCAGAGGGTCCTGGGGGGGCAGGGGAGGGGGGGGTCAGTGGGGAGGGGAGACCCCCCCCGGACCCCCCATGCACCCCTCCCCCCCTCCTTTTCTGCCCCTCCCCCCTCATTTCTTGCCCCTCCCCCCGTGCCCCTCCCCCATACCTGGCTCTGGCCTCTCTGGCGCCGTTTGGGCCAAGAAGCCCCGAGGGTGGGGGTGGGGCCGGGCCGGGGGCGCCGGGGGGGCCCAGGGGGGGGCCCAGGGGGGCTCCGGGGGGGCTGCGGGGAGAAAACGGGGGGAGGGGTCAATGGGGGAGGGGCCAATGGGGGAGGGGTTAATGGGGGAGGGGTCAATGGGGGAGGGGTTATGGGGGAAAACGGGGCGGGGCTTACTTGGGGTTTTTTGGGTGTTTTTGGGGTGATTTGGGTGTTTTTGGGTTTTTTTTTGGGGTTCCATACCTGCCGTCGGGGCAGCCCCGCTGCCGAGAGGGGGTTGGGTGTTTTTGGGGCAGTTTTTGGGTGTTTTTGGGGCGGTTTTTGGTGTTTTTTGGGTCCATACCTGCCGTCGGGGGCAGCCCGGTGCCGAGGGGGGGCTGGTGTTTTTGGGGCAGTTTTTGGGTGGTTTTGGGGCAGTTTTTGGGTGGTTTTGGGTGTTTTTGGGGTCCATACCTGCCGTCGGGGGCAGCCCCGGTGCCGAGGGGGCTGGGTGTTTTTGGGCAGTTTTTGGGTGGTTTTGGGGCAGTTTTTGGGGCGGTTTTGGGTGTTTTTTGGGGTCCATACCTGCCGTCGGGGGCAGCCCCGGTGCCGAGGGGGGGTCCCAGCCGTGCCCCCTTTGTGGGGGGGGGGGTCGCAGCTGTGCCAGGGCCCTGCGGATGCCCCGGGGTCGCTCGGGACCACCCGGTCCAGGCGGAACACGGCCGAGGGGGGGGGCGGGGCAGCGCCAGCCCCGGGGGGCCCCGCCCGAGCCGGGGGGGGCGGGGGGAGGGCCGGGGGCTCCTCGGAACGGCTGCCAAAGGGGGAGGGGGAGGGGGAGGGTGAGAGACCCCCCCCAAAAAATAAAAACCCCAACAATTCTCAGCCCCTTCTAAGCCCTCCAAGAGCCCCCCCGGACCCCCAAACCCCCCCCCAATTCACTCTAAAGTGACTCAAGACCCCCAATTCCACCCCCAACCCCTCCCCAATTCCCCCAGACCCCCGAATCCCCCCCCCACCACATTCTAGAGCCACTCAAGACCCCCAAACCCCCCCCTAACTATGCCCAGATCCCCCCCCCCCTCAAAGACCCCGCCCCAGACCCCCAGCACCCCCCAAATTCATTCTGAGGTGACTCGAGCGCCCCCAAATCGCTCCCCCCCCCCCATCCCAGAGCCCTCCCCAGTTCCTCACCCCCGGTTCGGGGCGAGGGCCACCCCCTCTTGCCGTCCCCCCCTCTGCCGCCGCCGCTCCGGCCCCCCCCGCTGCGGCCGCCGCCCCCCCCGTGCTGCTGCGCTGCTGCTGCTGGGGGGGGGCGAGTTTTGGGGCGGGCCGGGGGCGGCCCCCCCGCGGGAGCCCCGCCCCCCCCGGAGCGGCGCTGGCTGGAGAAGCTGCGCTTGGCCAGGCGGGGGCTGGGCGGGGCGTTTGGGGGAGGGGGCGCTCCCGAGGGAGGGGGCGGGAGGGGGAGGGGGCGGTCCCTGCGGGGGGGCCGCCGGGGGCGGGGGGGTCGCGCTCGGGGCCGGGGGGCCCCCCCTGCGCCCCTCCAGGTCGGAGCTCTCCGAGGCCGTTTCCCATTGGTCCGAGTTGTGCTCGGGGGAGCGGGGGGGGCCGCGCCGGGAGGGCGGGGGCGGGCCGGGGGCGGGGCGGGGGCGGGCCCGGGGGCGGGGCCGGGCTCCTGGCGGTGCAGGCGGCGGAACCGGGGGGGTTTGTCCTGGTGCTGCCCCCCCCGCCCGTGCCGCCGCCGCCGGGGGGGCGCTCCGAGCCCGCCCCTCCCCCCGCCCC
>NW_023416604.1:0-9391 GCF_012460135.2 Molothrus ater | reverse complement strand
ATTAATATTAATATTAATATTAATATTAATATTAATGATATTAAATTTACTGATGGATGGCGCCATCCCCTCCTCCAAGTCATCAATAATTAGATTAATAATAATATTATTATTAATGATATTAAATTGACTGATGGACAATGCCAGCCCCTCCTCCAGGTCATCAATAATTACATCAATATTAATATTAATGATATTAAATTTATTGATGAATGGGGCCATCCCCTCCTCCAGGTCATCAATAATTAGATTAATAATATTAATATTAATGATATTAAATTGACTGATGGACACAGCCAGCCCCTCCCCCAGGTCATCAATAATGATATTAACATTAATATTAATATTAATGATATTAAATTTATTGACGGACAATGCCAGCCCCTCATCCAGATCATCAATAATTACATCAATATTAATATTAATGATATTAAACTAATGAACCACTCGATGCCCTCACGCATGTCATCAATAATGATATTAACATGAATATTAATATTAATATTAATGATATTAAATTTACTGATGGACAGGGCCAGCCCCTCCTCCAGGTGATCAATAATTACATCAATATTAATATTAATGATATTAAATTTATTGATGGACAGGAGCAGCCCCTCCCCCAGGTCATCAATAATTACATCAATATTAATATTAATATTAATGATATTAAATTTATTGATGGACGAAGCCAGCTCCTCCTCCAAGTCATCAATAATTACATCAATATTAATATTAATATTAATGATATTAAATTTATTGATGGACGAAGCCAGCTCCTCCTCCAAGTCATCAATAATTAGATTAATAATAATATTGATATTATTGATATTAAATTGACTGATGGACGGGGCCAGCCCCTCCCCCAGGTCATCAATAATTAGATTAATAATAATATTAATATTAATGATATTAAACTAATGAACAACTCGATGCCCTCACACAGGTCATCAATAACGATATTAACATTAATATTGATATTAATGATATTAAACTAATGAACGACTCGATGCCCTCACGCAGGTCATCAATAATGATATTAACATTAATATTGATATTAATGATATTAAATTTATTGATGGACGGGGCCAGCCCCTCCCCCAGGTCATCAATAATGATATTAACATTAATATTGATATTAATGATATTAAATTTCCTAATGAAAGGCTCCATGCTCTCACCCATGTCATCAATAACGATATTAATATTAATATCGATATCATTAATATTAAACTAATGAATGGCTCGATCCCCCCATGCATGTCATCAATAACGATATTGATATTGATATTAATGATATTAATGATATTAATGATATTGAACTTACTAATGAAAGACTCAATCCCCTCATCCAGGTAATCTGTAATGATATTAATATTGATATTGATATTAATGATATTAAACTGATTAATGAAAGTTTCAATCCCCTCCTCCATGCCATCAATAACGATATTAATATTAATATTGATATTAATGATATTGAACTGATTAATGACAGGCTCAATCCACTCCTCCAGGCCATCAATAACGATATTAATATTAATATTGATATTAATGATATTAAACTGGTTAATGACAGGCTCAATCCCCTTATCCATGCCATCGATAACGATATTAATATTAATATTGATATTAATGATATTAAACTGGTTAATGACAGGCTCAGTCCCATTATCCATGCCATCAATAACTAAATTAATATTAATATTGATATTAATGATATTAAACTGGTTAATGACAGGCTCAATCCCCTCCTCCAGGTCATCAATAATGATAATAATATTAATATTGATATTAATGATATTAAACTGATTAATGACAGGCTCAATCCCCTCCTCCAGGCCATCAATAACTAAATTAATATTAATATTAATGATATTAAACTGATTAATGAAAGGCTCAATCCCCTTATCCATGCCATCAATAATGATATTAATATTAATATTGATATTAATGATATTAAACTGGTTAATGAAAGGCTCAATCCCCTTATCCATGCCATCAATAACGATATTAATATTAATATTAATGATGATAAACTAATGAAAGGCTCAATCTCCTCATCCATGTCATTAATAGTGATATTAATATTAATATTGATATTAATAATAAACTACTGAAATACTCAATCCCCGCATCCGTGTCATTAATAGCGATATTAATATTAATGATAATAAAGTGACCAATGAAAGGCTCAATCCCCTCATCTCTGTAATCAATCAATGGATATTAATATTAATATTAATGAGATTAAATTTACTGACAGATGACGTCATCCCCTCGTCCAGGTCATCAATAACGATATTAATATTGATATTAATGATATTAATTTATTAATGAAGGCTCAATCCTCTAATCCATGTTATCAATAACGATATTAATGTTGATATTAATGATATTAATTTATTAATGAAGGCTCAATCCTCTAATCCATGTTATCAATAACGATATTAATGTTGATATTAATGATATTAATTTATTAATGAAGGCTCAATCCTCTGATCCATGTTATCAATAACGATATTAATGTTGATATTAACGATATTAATTTATTAATGAGAGGGGCAATCCTCTAATCCATGATATCAATAACGATATTAATGTTGATATTAACGATATTAATTTACTAATGAGAGGTTCAATCCTCTAATCCATGTTATCAATAACGATATTAATATTGATATTAACGATATTAATTTATTAATGAGAGGGGCAATCCTCTAATCCATGTTATCAATAACGATATTAATGTTGATATTAACGATATTAATTTATTAATGAGAGGGGCAATCCTCTAATCCATGTTATCAATAACGATATTAATGTTGATATTAACGATATTAATTTATTAATGAGAGGGGCAATCCTCTAATCCATGTTATCAATAACGATATTAATGTTGATATTAACGATATTAATTTACTAATGAAGGCTCAATCCTCTAATCCATGTTATCAATAACGATATTAATGTTGATATTAATTTATTAATGAAGGCTCAATCCTCTAATCCATGTTATCAATAACGATATTAATGTTGATATTAATTTATTAATGAAGGCTCAATCCTCTAATCCATGTTATCAATAACGATATTAATGTTGATATTAACGATATTAATTTATTAATGAGAGGGGCAATCCTCTAATCCATGTTATCAGTAACGATATTAATGTTGATATTAACGATATTAATTTATTAATGAAGGCTCAATCCTCTAATCCATGTTATCAATAACGATATTAATGTTGATATTAACGATATTAATTTATTAATGAGAGGTTCAATCCTCTAATCCATGTTATCAATAACGATATTAATGTTGATATTAACGATATTAATTTATTAATGAAGGCTCAATCCTCTAATCCATGTTATCAATAACGATATTAATGTTGATATTAACGATATTAATTTATTAATGAAGGTTCAATCCTCTAATCCATGTTATCAATAACGATATTAATGTTGATATTAACGATATTAATTTATTAATGAAGGCTCAATCCTCTAATCCATGTTATCAATAACGATATTAATGTTGATATTAACGATATTAATTTATTAATGAGAGGTTCAATCCTCTAATCCATGTTATCAATAACGATATTAATGTTGATATTAACGATATTAATTTATTAATGAAGGCTCAATCCTCTAATCCATGTTATCAATAACGATATTAATGTTGATATTAACGATATTAATTTATTAATGAAGGTTCAATCCTCTAATCCATGTTATCAATAACGATATTAATGTTGATATTAACGATATTAATTTATTAATGAAGGCTCAATCCTCTAATCCATGTTATCAATAACGATATTAATGTTGATATTAACGATATTAATTTATTAATGAAGGTTCAATCCTCTAATCCATGTTATCAATAACGATATTAATGTTGATATTAATGATATTAATTTATTAATGAGAGGTTCAATCCTCTAATCCATGTTATCAATAACGATATTAATGTTGATATTAATGATATTAATTTATTAATGAGAGGTTCAATCCTCTAATCCATGTTATCAATAACGATATTAATGTTGATATTAACGATATTAAACTGACTATTGAAAGTCTGCTTAATATCGTTAATATTAATATTAACAATTTATATAACATATTCATTAATTATTATTAAAATATTATATATAGTTAATACTACTATTACTTATATTATATATTAATATCTGATATTAATATTAATTAATAATAACTATATTAAACCGATTAATGGCCCTCATCCAGGCCACTGATAATGATATTGATATTGATATTAATATTAATATTAATATTAATGATATGGAACTGACTAATGAACAGCTCAATGCCCTCATCAATGTCATCAATAATGATATTGATAATGATATTGATATTGATATTGATGATATGAAACTGATTAATGAACGACTCGATCCCTTCATCAATGTCATCAATAATGATATTGGTATTGATACTGGTATTGATATTGATATTGACATTGATATTGATATTGACATTGATATTGATATTGATATTATTGATATGAAATTGCCTAATGAACCACTCGATCCCCTCATCAATGTCATCAATAACCATATTGATAATGACATTGATATTGACATTGATATTATTGATATGAAACTGCCTAATGAATGGCTTGATCCCCTCATCAATGTCATCAATAACCATATTGATATTGATATTGATATTGATATTGATAATGATATTGATATTGATAGTGATATTATTGATATGAAACTGCCTAATGAACGACTCGATCCCTTCATCAATGTCATCAATAACCATATTGATAATGATATTGATATTGATATTGATATTGATATTATTGATATGAAGCTGACTAATGAACGACTCGAACCCCTCATGTCATCAATAACCATTTTGATAATGATATTGATAGTGATATTATTGATATGAAGCTGACTAATGAACGACTCAATCCCCTCATCAATGCCATCAATAACAATATTGATATTGATATTGATATTGATATTGATATTGATATTGATATTGATATTGATATTGACATTGATATCGACATTGATATTGATGATATGAAACTGCCTAATGAACAACCCGATCCCCTCATCAATGTCATCAATAACCGTATTGATAATGATATTGATATTATTGATATGAAATTGCCTAGTGAACGATTTGATCCCCTCATCAATGTCATCAATAAGGATATTGACATTGATATTGATATTATTGATATTGATATTGACATTGATATTGATATTATTGATATTGATATTGATAGTATTGATATGAAACTGCCTAATGAGCAGCTCGATCCCCTCATCAATGTCATCAATAACCGTATTGATAATGATATTGACATTGATATTATTGATATGAAACTGCCTAGTGAATTACTTGATCCCCTCATCAATGTCATCAATAAGAATATTGACATTGATACTGATATTATTGATATTGATATTGACATTGATATTGACGTTGATATTGATATTATTGATATCAAACTGCCTAATGAGCAGCTCGATCCCCTCATCAATGTCATCAATAAGGATATTGATATTGATATTGATAGTGATATTATTGATATGAAACTGCCTAATGAATGGCTTGATCTCCTCATCAATGTCATCAATAACCATATTGATAATGATATTGATATTGATATTATTGATATGAAATGCCTAATGAATGGCTTGATCCCCTCATCAATGTCATCAATAAGGATATTGACATTGATACTGATATTATTGATATTGATATTATTGATATTGATACTGACCTTGATATTGACATTGATATTATTGATATGAAACTGCCTAATGAGCAGCTCGATCCCCTCATCAATGTAATCAATAAGGATATTGATATTGATATTGATATTGACGTTGATATTGATATTGACATTGATATTGATATTGATATTGATCCTGACATTGCCATTATTGATATGAAGCTGCCTGATGGGCGCTCAATCCCCTCGTCAATAACAATATTGATATTGATATTGACATTGATAATGACATTGATAATGATATTGATATTATTGATATGAAACTGCCTAATGAGCAGCTCGACCCCCTCATCAATGTCATCAATAACCATATTGATATCGATATTGATAATGACATTGATATTGATAATGATATTGATATTGATATTGACATCATTGATACGGCGCCGCCCGATGAGCAGTCGATGCCCTCGTCAATGTCAACAATAACGATATTGATAACGATATTGATAATGATATTGATAACGATATTGATAACGATATTGATACTGATACTGACATTGCCATTATTGATACGGAGCTCCCGATGAGCGCTCGATGCCCTCGTCAATGCCATCAATAACGATATTGATAATGATATTGATAACGATATTGATACTGATACTGACATTATTGATACGGAGCTGCCCGATGAGCGCTCGGTGCCCTCATCAATGTCATCAATAACGATATTAATAATGATATTGATATTGATATTGATAACGATATTGATACTGACATTATTGATACGGAGTTGTCCGATGAGCGCTTGGTGCCCTCCTCGATGCCATCAATAACGACATTGATAACGATATTGATACTGATAATGATATTGATAACGATATTGATATTGCCATTATTGATACGGAGCTGCCCGATGAGCGCTCGGTGCACTTGTTGATGCCATCAATAATGATATTGATAATGATATTGATAATGATAACGATATTGATAATGATATTGATATTGATAACGATATTGACATTGCCGTTATTGATACGGAGCCGCACCATGAGCGCTCGGTGCCGTCGTCGATGCCATCAATAACAACATTGATATTGATACTGATAACGATATTGATAACGATATTGATAATGACATTGATATTGATAACGATTGTGACATTGCCGTTATCGATAGGGAGCTGCCTGATGAGCGCTTGGCGCCCTCGTCGATGCCATCAATAACGATATTGATATTGATAACGATATTGATATTGATAACGATATTGATACCGACATTGCCGTTATCGATACGGAGCTGCCCGATGAGCGCTCGGTGCCGTCGTTGATGCCATCAATAACAATATTGATATTGATAACGATATTGATAACGATATTGATAACGATATTGATACCGACATTGCCGTTATCGATACGGAGCCGCCCGATGCCGGCTCTGAGCAGAGCTGCACACCCTGGGGACCCTGGGGGGGGTGCACGGTGCTGCTCTGCCGTGAGAGAGGGATATCGCGATAGCAGCCTGTCACGATAGAGGGATATCGCAATAGCAGTGTGCCGTGATAGAGGGATATCGCGATAACAGTGTGCCGTGATAGAGGGATATCGCGATAGCAGTGTGCCGTGAGAGAGGGATATCGCGATAGCAGCCTGTGGCAATAGAGGCATATCACGATAGCAGTGTGCCATGAGAGAGGGATATCGCGATAGCAGCCTGTCACGATAGAGGGATATCGCGATAGCAGCCTGGCACGAAAGAGGGATATCGCGATAGCAGCCTGGCACGAAAGAGGGATATCGCGATAGCAGTGTGCCGTGATAGAGGGATATCGCGATAGCAGTGTGCTGTGAGAGAGGGATATCGCGATAGCAGCCTGTCACGATAGAGGGATATCGCAATAGCAGCGTGCTGTGAGAGAGGGATATCGCGATAGCAGTGTGTCGTGAGAGAGGCATATCGCGATAGCAGCCTGGCACGATATCAGCCTATGGCAATAGAGGGATATCGCGATAGCAGTGTGCCGTGATAGAGGGATATCGCAATAGCAGCCTGTGGCAATAGAGGGATATCGCGATAGCAGTGTGCCGTGAGAGAGGGATATCGCGATAGCAGTGTGCTGTGAGAGAGGGATATCGCGATAGCAGCCTGTGGCAATAGAGGGATATCGCGATAGCAGCCTGGCACGATATCAGCCTACGGCAATAGGGGGATATCGCTGTACCATCCTGTCACGACATCGGTACATTGTGAGACCAGTCTGGCACGATACAGGGATATCATGATACCAGCCTGTCGTGATAGAGATGTGTCACAACACCAGGCTGTCGCGATATCAGCCTGTCACGATAGAGGTGTATCGCGATATCAGCGTGCCGTGAGAGAGGGATATCGCGATATCAGCCTGTCACGATAGAGGTGTATCGCGATATCAGCGTGCCATGATAGAGGGATATCGCGATATCAGCTTAGTGCGATGGAGGGATATCGCGATATCAGCCTGTCGCAATAGATGTGTATTGCAGTATCAGCCTGTCACGACAGAGGGCTATCACGATATCAGCCTGGTGAGATAGAGGGATATCGTGATAATGACCTGGTGTGACAGAGGGATATCGTGATACCAGCCTATCACGATATCAGCTTGTCACCATAGAAGTATATCGTGATATCAGCCTGTCATGATAGCGATACCGACCTGTCGTGATAGCGGCCTGTCACGATACCGGCCTGCCCTGACAGGGCTATAGCACAGTATCAGCCTGTCGCGATAGCAGCCCGTCGCGATACAGGGATATCACGATATCAGCCTGGCGCGATCCCGGACTATTGCGATATTAACCTGACGCAATAGCGGCATGTCGCGATAGCTGCATCGCGACAGCCCTATCGTGATGCCCATGTCGCGATACTCCTGTCGCGATATCCACGCTGCACAATTCACATCACGGCGTTTATGTCGCGATACCGGCGCGTCGCGATAGTCACGACACCGGCACGCGGGGGCGGTCGTGTCGTGATATTTGTGCCGCGACGGTCACGTCGCGACAGCCGCGTCACGATAGCTGTGCCGTGACATTCACGTCGCGACATTCACATCACAATATCCGCGTCGCGATAGCCATGGTATTCATGTCGCTACATTCGTGTCACGATAGCCATGTCGTGATATTCATGTCACGATAGCTGTGACACCGGCCCCACGTCGCGATATCGCCCTGTCACGATATGGGCCTGGCCCAGTCATGATACCCCCCATATCACAATGTACCCATGCCCATATCGCGACATCCCCTCCCCATGTCACGATATATCCCCAATATCGCGATATCCCAACCCCATGTTGTGAATCCCCCCACCTCTGTATCACGATCCCTCCCATGTCACGATATCCCCTCCCATATCCCGACAGATTCCCCCGATATCCTCCTCCCATATCGCGATATCCCCGCCCCCGTGTCACAATAACCCCCATATCATGATATCCCTCCCATATCCCAATATCATCCCCATATCGCGATATCCCTGTCCCCGTATCGCGATATCCCTCCCCCATCACAATAGCCCCATGTCGCGATATCCATCCCCATGTCGCGATATCCGTCCCCATGTCGCGATATCCGTCCCCATGTCACGATATCCCCTCCCCATGTTGCGCTATCCC
>NW_023416603.1:0-9659 GCF_012460135.2 Molothrus ater | reverse complement strand
CCCACGGCCCCACAGCCCCACAACCCCAAACCCTGCCCCACGGCCCCACGGCCCCACGGCCCCACGGGTGCCCCACCTGCGCCTCCACCTTCTTGCTGCGGCTGCAGCGTCCCCGGCTGGGCCGCGACCATTCCCCGGCGCACGTCCTCGCGCCGCAGGCCCCCGCAGCAGCGCCCCCAGGTTGTCCCCGGCCTCGGCCACCTCCAGGCTCTTGTGGAACATCTCGATCCCTGAAAACGCGAGAAATTGTGGGATTTGTGGGGTTAAATGTGGGGTTTGTGGGGTTCTATGGGGTCTGTGGGGCTGGGTTTGGGGCTGGGTTTGGGATCTATGGGCAGCAGCGCCCCCAGGTTGTCCCCGGCCTCGGCCACCTCCAGGCTCTTGTGGAACATCTCGATCCTGAAATGGCGAGATTTGTGGGGTTTGTGGGGTTAAATGTGGGGTTCTGTGGGGTTAAATGTGGGGTCTATAGGGTCTTTGGGGCTGGGTGTGGGGTTTGTGAGGTTCTATGGGGTTAAATGTGGGATCTGTGGGGTCTGTGGGGCCTGTGGGGCTGGGTTTTGGGCTCTATGGGGTTAAATGTGGGATCTGTGGGATCTATGGGTCTATGGGGTCAAATGTGGGATCTATGGGGTATAATGGGGCTCGGTGTGGGGCTGGGTGTGGGGCTGGGTTTGGGATCTATGGGGTTAAATGTGGGGTTTGTGGGATCTATGGGGTCTATGGGGTTAAATGCGGGATCTATGGGGTCTATGGGGTTAAATGTGGGATCTGTGGGGTCTGTGGGGCTGGGTGTGGGGCTGGGTTTGGGCTCTATGGGGTTAAATTGGGATCTGTGGGATCTATGGGGTCTATGGGGTTAAATGTGGGATCTATGGGGTCTATGGGGCTGGATGTGGGGCTGGGTGTGGGGCTGGTTTGGGATCTATGGGGTTAAATGTGGGATCTGTGGGATCTATGGGGTCTGTGGGGCTGGATGTGCGGCTGGGTGTGGGGCTGGGTTTGGGATCGATGGGGCAGAGGCGCCCCTGGGTTGTCCCCGGCCCTGGGTGGAACATCCCAACCCCAGAATTGAATTCTGGGATTTGTGGGGTTTGAGGGGTTAAATGTGGGGTCAGGGGTCACTCAGGGTCACTCAGGGGTCACTCAGGGGTCACTCGGGGGTCAGGGGTCACTCAGGGGTCACTCAGGGGTCACTGAGGGGTCACTCAGGGGTCACTCAGGGGTCACTCAGGGGTCACTCAGGGGTCACTGAGGGGTCACAGGTCGGGGTCAGGGGTCACTCACCGGTCACCACGGATCTCAGCTGGCGGCCGTAGCCCAGCAGCTCCAGCTCATCGCCCTTGCGGAGCCGCCCCCGCTCCAGCGTGCCCGTGACCACCGTGCCACGCCCTGCACAGGTGGGACAGGTGAGAGACAGGTATGGGACAGGTATGGGACAGGTGAGACATGGACAGGTGAGATACAGACAGGTAAGGGACACTCCCCCGCTCCAGCGTGCCCGTCACCACCGTGCCACGCCCTGGACACAGGTATGGGACAGGTAAGGGACAGGTGAGAGACAGGTGAGATACAGGTGTGACACAGGTAAGGGACAGTGCCCCGCTCCAGCGTGCCCGTGACCACCGTGCCACGCCCTGCACAGGTGAGAGACAGGTGTTACAGATGCTGTATCGGTGCTGTACAGGTGTGTCTCAGGTGTGTCACAGGTGTGTCTCAGGTGTGCCTCAGGTGTGTCACAGGTAAATTACAGGTGTGTTACAGGTGTGTCTCACCTGGAATGGAGTGCACAGCCTCGATGGGCATCAGGCAGGGACAGGCACAGGTGTGATGGATGCTGTACAGGTGTGTCACAGGTGCTGTATACATGCTGTATACATGCTGTACAGGTGTGTTACAGGTGTCTCAGGTGTGTCACAGGTAAATTACAGGTGTGTCTCACCAGGAATGGAGTGCACGGCCTCGATGGGCATCAGGCAGGGCCAGGCACAGGAGTGACAGGTGCTGTACAGGTGTGTCACAGGTGCTGTATACATGCTGTACGGGTGTGTCTCAGGTGTGTTACAGGTAAGTTTACCTGGTTATCGAGTGCACGGCCTCGATGGGCATCAGGCAGGGCCAGGCACAGGAATGATGGGTGCTATACAGGTGTGTCACAGGTGCTGTACAGGTGTGTCACAGGTGTCTCAGGTGTGTCTCAGGTGTGTTACAGGTAAGTTTACCTGGAATGGAGTGCACGGCCTCGATGGGCATCAGGCAGGGCCAGGCACAGGAGTGATGGGTGCTGTACAGGTGTGTCACAGGTGCTGTATACATGCTGTATACATGCTGTATACATGCTGTACAGGTGTGTTACAGGTGTCTCAGGTGTGTCACAGGTAAATTACAGGTGTGTCTCACCTGGAATGGAGTGCACGGCCTCGATGGGCATCAGGCAGGCGCTCCAGGTCCCGCGGGGGTTGGGGGATGTGCGAGTCCACGGCCTCGAGGAGACGCAGAACGGAGCGGAGCCCCAGCTCGGGGTCACGGTCCTGACAGGTGAGACACAGGTGAGAGACAGGTGAGACAGGACAGGTGAGACAGGTGAAACATGGACAGGTAAAGGACAGAACGGAGCGGAGCCCCAGCTCGGGGTCACGGTCCTGACAGGTGAGGGACAGGTGAGACAGGTGAGATATGGACAGGTGAGACACAGGTGAGACACAGGTGTGACAGGTGAGAGACAGGTGAGATATGGACAGAACGGAGCCCCAGCTCCGGGTCACGGTCCGGACAGGTGAGAGACAGGTGTGACACAGGTGAGATAGGGACAGGTGAGATACAGGTGAGACAGGTGAGATATGGACAGAGCAGAGCCCCAGCTCGGGGTCACAGTCCTGACAGGTGAGACACAGGTGAGACAGGACAGGTGAGCAGCCCCAGCTCGGGTCACGGTCCTGACAGGTGAGACAGGTGAGACATGGACAGGTAAGGGACAGAACGGAGCGGAGCCCCAGCTCGAGGTCACGGTCCTGACAGGTGAGAGACAGGTGAGGGACAGGTGAGAAACAGGTGAGACAGGTGAGAGACACGTGAGACACAGGTAAGGGACAGAGCGGAGCCCCAGCTCGGGGTCACGGTCCTGACAGGTGAGAGACAGGTGAGACATGGACAGGTGAGACAGGTGAAACACAGGTGAGAGACAGGTGAGAGACAGGTGAGACAGGACAGGTGAGCAGCCCCAGCTCGGGGTCACGGTCCTGACAGGTGAGATATGGACAGGTGAGATATGGACAGGTGAGACACAGGTGAGACACAGGTGAGGGACAGACAAGTGACATACAGGTGAGATACAGGTGTGAAAGGTGAGACACAGGTGAGACACAGGTGAGGGACGCACAGGTAACACACTGCATTGGTGAACTGATCAGTATCGATCACCATTGATCAGTTATCGATCCCAGGCTGCTCCCATTGGTTCCCATTGGTGCCCAGGTGTGCCCAGGTGTGCCCAGGTGTGCCTGCAGCGCGCACAGTGCTGACCCCGCCACCACGGGCGTTTGGTGCATTGATCTCCATTGATCACCAATGATCAGTTATCGATCCCAGGTGTGCCCAGGTGTGGCCAGGTGTGCCCAGGTGTGCCCAGGTGTGCCTGCAGCGCGCACAGCGCTGACCCCGCCACCACGGGCGTTGGGTGAATCAATCACCATTGATCTCCATTGATCACCAATGATCAGTTATCGATCCCAGGTGTGCCCAGGTGTGCCCAGGTGTGCCCAGGTGTGCCCAGGTGTACCTGCAGCGCGCACAGCGCTGACCCCGCCACCACGGGCGTTTGGTGCATTGATCTCCATTGATCACCATTGATCAGTTATCGATCCCAGGTGTGCCCAGGTGTGCCCAGGTGTGTCCAGGTGTGCCCAGGTGTGCCCAGGTGTACCTGCAGCGCGCACAGCGCTGACCCCGCCACCACGGGCGTTTGATGGATCAATCGCCATTGATCTCCATTGATCACCATTGATCAGTTATCGATCCCAGGTGTGCCCAGGTGTGCCCAGGTGTGCCCAGGTGTACCTGCAGCGCGCACAGCGCTGACCCCGCCACCACGGGCGTTGGGTGAATCAATCACCATTGATCTCCATTGATCACCATTGATCAGTTATCGATCCCAGGTGTGCCCAGGTGTGCCCAGGTGTGCCCAGGTGTACCTGCAGCGCGCACAGCGCTGACCCCGCCACCACGGGCGTTTTCTCGCCGTCGAAGCCGAACTCGCTCAGCAGCTCCCGCACCTCCAGCTCCACCAGCGGCAGCAGCTCCGGGTCCGGCACCGCGTCCGCCTTGTTCAGGTAAACCACGACGTGCCGCACGCCCACCTGGGACAGGTGAGACAGGTGAGACACCTGGGACACGCCCCTGAGCCCCAAACCCGACCCCAACCCCGCCTTGTTCAGGTAAACCACGACGTGCCGCACGCCCACCTGGGACAGGTGAGACACAGGTGAGACACCTGAGACACACCCCTGAACCCCAGACCCCAACCCCGCCTTGTTCAGGTAAACCACGACGTGGGGCACATACACCTGGCCAGGTGAGACACAGCTGAGACACAGGTGAGACACAAGGGAGACAGAGGTGTCTCACCTGTCACACACCTGTGTCACACACCTGTCACTCACACACCTGGCCCCGCCCCTCTCACCTGTCTGGCCAATAGCAGGTGCTCCCTGGTCTGTGTCACTCACACCTGTCAGTCACTGACCTGGCCCCGCCCCTCTCACCTGTCTGGCCAATAGCAGGTGCTCCCTGGTCTGTGTCACTCACACCTGTCAGTCACACCTGGCCCCGCCCCTCTCACCTGTCTGGCCAATAGCAGGCGCTCCCTGGTCTGTGTCACTCACACCTGTCAGTCACTGACCTGGCCCCGCCCCTCTCACCTGTCTGGCCAATAGCAGGTGCTCCCTGGTCTGTGTCACTCACACCTGTCAGTCACTGACCTGGCCCCGCCCCTCTCACCTGTCTGGCCAATAGCAGGTGCTCCCTGGTCTGTGTCACTCACACCTGTCAGTCACACACCTGGCCCCGCCCCTCTCACCTGTCTGGCCAATAGCAGGTGCTCCCTGGTCTGTGTCACTCACACCTGTCAGTCACGCACCTGGCCCCGCCCCTCTCACCTGTCTGGCCAATAGCAGGTGCTCCCTGGTCTGTGTCACTCACACCTGTCAGTCACACACCTGGCCCCGCCCCTCTCACCTGTCTGGCCAATAGCAGGTGCTCCCTGGTCTATGTCACTCACACCTGTCAGTCACTCACCTGGCCCCGCCCCGTTTACCTGTCTGGCCAATAGCAGGTGCTCCCTGGTCTGTGTCACTCACACCTGTCACTCACACACTGGCCCCGCCCCTCTCACCTGTCTGGCCAATAACAGGTGCTCCCTGGTCTGTGTCACTCACACCTGTCAGTCACGCACCTGGCCCCGCCCCTCTCACCTGTCTGGCCAATAGCAGGTGCTCCCTGGTCTGTGTCACTCACACCTGTCAGTCACTGACCTGGCCCCGCCCCTCTCACCTGTCTGGCCAATAGCAGGTGCTCCCTGGTCTGTGTCACTCACACCTGTCAGTCACTCACCTGGCCCCGCCCCTCTCACCTGTCTGGCCAATAGCAGGTGCTCCCTGGTCTGTGTCACTCACACCTGTCAGTCACACACCTGGCCCCGCCCCTCTCACCTGTCTGGCCAATAGCAGGTGCTCCCTGGTCTGTGTCACTCACACCTGTCAGTCACACACCTGGCCCCGCCCCTCTCACCTGTCTGGCCAATAGCAGGTGCTCCCTGGTCTGTGTCACTCACACCTGTCACTCACACACCTGGCCCCGCCCCTCTCACCTGTCTGGCCAATAGCAGGCGCTCCCTGGTCTGTGTCACTCGCACCTGTCAGTCACTCACCTGGCCCCGCCCCTCTCACCTGTCTGGCCAATAGCAGGTGCTCCCTGGTCTGTGTCACTCACACCTGTCAGTCACGCACCTGGCCCCACCCCTCTCACCTGTCTGGCCAATAGCAGGTGCTCCCTGGTCTGTGTCACTCACACCTGTCACTCACTCACCTGGCCCCGCCCCTCTCACCTGTCTGGCCAATAGCAGGTGCTCCCTGGTCTGTGTCACTCACACCTGTCAGTCACTCACCTGGCCCCGCCCCTCTCACCTGTCTGGCCAATAGCAGGTGCTCCCTGGTCTGTGTCTCACACACCTGTCACTCACACACCTGGCCCCGCCCCTTTTACCTGTCTGGCCAATAGCAGGCACTCCCTGGTCTGTGTCACTCACACCTGTCAGTCACTCACCTGGCCCCGCCCCGTTTACCTGTCTGGCCAATAGCAGGTGCTCCCTGGTCTGTGTCACTCACACCTGTCAGTCACTCACCTGGCCCCGCCCCTCTCACCTGTCTGGCCAATAGCAGGTGCTCCCTGGTCTGCGGCATTTGCCCGTCGGTCGCGGCCACCACGAGGATGACGCCGTCCAGGGGGGCGGTGCCCGTGATCATGTTCTGGGGACAGAAACGGCAAATTCCGGCAAATTCCGGAAAAGCGTTCGCGGGGATCTCGGGGCGGGGGATTTGGGGATTTTTTTGGGGGATTTTGGGGGATTTTTTGGGGAATCTTGGGGGATTTTTTTGGGGGGAATTTTGAGGATTTTTTGGGGAATTTTGGGGGATTTTTTGGGGGAATTTTGAGGGTTTTTTGGGGAATTTTGGGGGATTTTTTTGGGGGGAATTTTGGGGGATTTTTTTGGGGGAATTTTGAGGGATTTTTTGGGGGAATTTTTGGGGATTTCTTGGGCAATTTTGGGGGATTTTTTGGGGGGATTTTGGGGGATTTTTTTTGGGGGAATTTTGAGGGATTTTTTGGGGGAATTTTTGGGGATTTCTTGGGCAATTTGGGGGATTTTTTGGGGGGATTTTGGGGGATTTTTTTGGGGGAATTTTGAGGGATTTTTTGGGGGAATTTTTGGGGAATTTTGAGGATTTTTTTGGGGGGATTTTGGGGGATTTTTTTGGGGGAATTTTGGGGGATTTTTTTGGGGGAATTTTTGGGAATTTTGGGGGATGTTTTTGGGGAATTTTGGGGGATTTTTTTGGGGGGAATTTTGGGGGATTTTTTTTGGGAATTTTGGGGGATTTTTTTGGGGAATTTTGGGGGATTTTTTTGGGGGGAATCTTGGGGGATTTTTTTGGGGGGAATTTTGAGAATTTTTTGGGGAATTCTGGGGGAATTTTGAGGATTTTTTGGGGAACTTTTTTGGGGAATTTTGAGGGATTTTTTTTGGGGAATTTTGGGGGAATTTTGAGGATTTTTTGGGGAATTTTGGGGGATTTTTTTTGGGGAATTTTGGGGGAATTTTGGGGGATTTTTTTGGGGAATTTTGGGGGATTTTTTGGGGGGAATTTTGAGGATTTTTTTGGGGGAATTTTGAGGGATTTTTTGAGGAATTTTGAGGATTTTTTGCGGAATTTTGGGGGATTTTTTGGGGGGAATTTTGGGGGATTTTTTGGGGGATTTTTTTGGGGGGATTTTGGGGAAATTTGAGGGAATTTTGAGGGATTTTTTTGAGTGGGAATTTTGAGGGAGTTTTGGGGAATTTTTGAGAATTTTTTGGGGGATTTTTGGGGCCTTGAGGGGGGGATTTTGGGTACCCAAAACAGAATTTTTTGAGGATTTTTTTTTGTGATTTTTGGGGTACCCAAGCTGGGATTTTTGTGAGATTTTTTGGGGGAATTTTTTGGGGTCCCGAAGTGGAATTCTTTTGGAGACTTTTTGGGATTTTCGGGTATCCGGGGCGGGAATTTTGGGGAAATTCGGGGAATTTTCGGCGCCCAACCCCGGCGCTCCCCCTGCAGTTCCCGCCGCCGCCACCGGGTGGCGCCACCACCACCCAAATTCGTTTTCCCACGGGGGTTTTTTTGCCCAAAACTCCATTTTTGGCCCCAAAAGGCCGGGATTTTTCGGGGTGCCCTCACCTTGACGTAGTCGGCGTGCCCGGGGCAGTCGGTGTGGGCGTAGTGCCGGTTCGGGGTGCTGTACTCCACGTGGGCAGCGTTGATGGTGATGCCCCGCGCCTTCTCCTCGGGGGCGCTGTCGATCTCCTCGTAGGGGCGGAACTGGGCCCCGCCCCCGCTGACAGCACTGAGGGGGGGACCCCAAAATTCGTCAATGGCGCCCCCAAACGTCACTGATTCCCCCCAGATCAGCACTGACCCACCCTGAACCCAAAAACCCCGAAATTCGCCCCAAAATTCGCCCGTGAAACCCCTGGAATTCACAACCCAAAAATCCCGAAATTCGCCCCAAAATTCGCCCGTGAAACCCCTGGAATTCACAACCCAAAAATCCCGAAATTTACCGCAGAATTCACAACCCAAAAATCCCGAAATTCGCCCCAAAATTCACACAATAAAACCCCTGGAATTCACAACCCAAAAATCCCGAAATTCGCCCCAAAATTCGCCCGTGAAACCCCTGGAATTCACAACCCAAAAATCCCGAAATTTACCGCAGAATTCACAACCCAAAAATCCCGAAATTTACCCCAAAATTCACACAATAAAACCCCTGGAATTCACAACCCAAAAATCCGGAAATTCGCCCCAAAATTCGCCCATGAAGCCCCTGGAATTCACAACCCAAAAATCCTGAAATTCGCCCCAAAATTCGCCCGTGAAACCCCTGAAATTCACAACCCAAAAATCCCAAAACTTACCCCAAAATTCGCCCATGAAGCCCCTGGAATTCACCCCCAAAGTCAGCCCCCAAACCCTCAGAATTCATCTCTAAATTTAACCCAAAATTTAACACAAAATCCCCAGAACTCACCCCAAAAAACCTCCAAGACTCACCCCAAAAATCCCCCCAAAACCCCCAAATTTGGCCAAAAAGAACCCCCGGAATTTATCCAAAAACCCACCCCAAAACCCCTCCAAATTCACCCCAAATTTCACCCCAAAACCCCTGGAATTCATCCCCAAAACCACCCCAAAAACTCCAAAATTCACCCAAAAATCCCGTGGAATTCACCCCAAAATCCCCTGGAATTCACCCCAAAAACCCCAAAATCCCGGAATCCACCCCGAAATCCCCTTTTCTCTCTGTTTTTCCCCCCATTTATTTCTGGTCTCTCTTTCACTTTTTTTACCCCAACTTTTCCCCATTTTTTTTCCATTTTTACCCCATTTTCCTCCATTTTTCCCCATTTTTGGCTATTTCCATCCTGGTTTTTACCCATTTTTCTCTATTTTACCCCCATTTTTTCCCTTTTTTCCCGTTTTTTTACCCCATTTTGTACTCAGGGTGCTCTTGCCGTGCTTAACCCCATTTTTCTCTATTTTAACCCAATTTTTACCTCATTTTTACCCATTCTGGGCCATTTTAACCCCGTTTTTTGCAGGTTTTTTCCCATTTTTCAAAGTTTTCACCCCATTTTCTCTCTCACCTTTGTTTATTGCTGCAATTTTGGTTTTCCATGCTCCACGTGGGGTTTTCTCCCATTTTTTCCCATTTTAGCCCCATTTTTTCCCACTTTAGCCCCGTTTTTTGCAGTTTTTTCCCGTTTTTTTGCTGGTTTCACACCCATTTTGGTTTTACCTTTGGTGATTGCTGCAGTCGTTGCTGTTTTCCCTGCTCCACATGGG
>NW_023416602.1:0-10017 GCF_012460135.2 Molothrus ater | reverse complement strand
CTCACCGACGGCGTGCGCCCCGCCCCAAGCCCCGCCTCTCCCAAGCCCCGCCCCGCTCACCGACGGCGTGCGCCCCGCCCCAAGCCCCGCCCCTCCCAAGCCCCGCCCTCCCGAGCCCCGCCCCGCTCACCGACGGCGTGCGCGCCCGCCCTGCGCAGGAAGCGGCACTCGGCCGGGGTCTCGTAGCTGGGGCCCCCACGCCCACGTAGACCCCGGAGCGCGCCCGCAGCTCCTTGGGCGCCAGCGCCAGCGCCAGGCGCCGCAGCGCCGGGTCGTAGGCGTCGGTCATGGACGGGAAACGGGGCCCGAACCTGGAAACGGACCCCGAGTGGCCGTTCGTAACCCCAAAATTGGTCTCAAAATCGGCCTCAAAATGTCTACTTTTAACCCCAAAATTG
Organism: Molothrus ater; assembly: GCF_012460135.2. Taxonomy (NCBI): domain Eukaryota; kingdom Metazoa; phylum Chordata; class Aves; order Passeriformes; family Icteridae; genus Molothrus; species Molothrus ater. Next base: position 9,619 of record NW_023416602.1, on the reverse strand, counting down.
GTGTCAAAATCGGCCTGGAAAACGTCCATTTTTAACCCTAAAACCGGCGCCAAAATGTCCATTTTTAACCCTAAAATTGGTGTCAAAATCGGCCTAAAAATGTCTATTTTTAACCCTAAAATTGGTGTCAAAATCGGCCTAAAAATGTCTATTTTTAACCCTAAAATTGGTGTCAAAATCGGCCTCAAAATGTCCATTTTTAACCCTAAAACCGGCGCCAAAATGTCCATTTTTAACCCTAAAATAGGTGTCAAAATCGGCCTGGAAAATGTCCATTTTTAACCCCAAAATTGGTGTCAAAATTGGCCTCAAAATGTCTATTTTTAACCCCAAAATTGGTGTCAAAATCGGCCTGGAAAATGTGCATTTTTACCCCGAAAATTGGTGTCAAAATCGGCCTGAAAAATGTCCATTTTTAACCCCAAAATTGGTGTCAAAATCGGCCTGGAAAATGTCCATTTTTAACCCCAAAATTGGTGTCAAAATTGGCCTCAAAATGTCTATTTTTAACCCCAAAATTAGTGTCAAAATCGGCCTCAAAATGTCTATTTTTAACCCCAAAATTGGTGTCAAAATCGGCCTGGAAAATGTCTATTTTTAACCCCAAAATTGGTGTCAAAATCGGCCTCAAAATGTCTATTTTTAACCCTAAAATTGGTGTCAAAATCGGCCCCAAAATGTCCATTTTTAACCCCAAAATTGGTGTCAAAATCGGCCTGGAAAATGTCCATTTTTAACCCTAAAATCGGTGTCAAAATCGGCCTGGAAAATGTCTATTTTTAACCCCAAAATTAGTGTCAAAATCGGCCTCAAAATGTCTATTTTTAACCCCAAAATTGGTGTCAAAATCGGCCTGGAAAATGTCCATTTTTAACCCTAAAACCGGCACCAAAATGTCCATTTTTAACCCTAAAATTGGTGTCAAAATCGGCCTCAAAATGTCTATTTTTAACCCCAAAATTGGTGTCAAAATCGGCCTCCTAATGTCCATTTTTAACCCTAAAATTGGTGTCAAAATCGGCCTGAAAAATGTCCATTTTTAACCCCAAAATTAGTGTCAAAATCGGCCTGGAAAATGTCCATTTTTAACCCCAAAATTGGCCCCTACATGTCCATTTTTAACCCTAAAATCGGCACCAAAATGTCCATTTTTAACCCTAAAATTGGTGTCAAAATCGGCCTGGAAAATGTCCATTTTTAACCCTAAAATTGGTGTCAAAATCGGCCTGAAAAATGTCTATTTTTAACCCCAAAATTGGTGTCAAAATCGGCCTGGAAAATGTCCATTTTTAACCCTAAAATTGGCCCCTACATGTCCATTTTTAACCCTAAAATTAGTGTCAAAATCGGCCTCAAAATGTCCATTTTTAACCCGAAAATTGGCCCCTACATGTCCATTTTTAACCCTAAATCCGGTGCCAAAATGTCTATTTTTAACCCTAAAATTGGCCCCTACATGTCCATTTTTAACCCTAAATCCGGCGCCAAAATGTCCATTTTTAACCCTAAAATTGGTGTCAAAATCGGCCTGGAAAATGTCCATTTTTAACCCTAAAACCGGCGCCAAAATGTCCATTTTTAACCCTAAAATTGGTGTCAAAATCGGCTCTAAAAATGTCCATTTTTAACTCTAAAAACAGCCCCAAAATCGGCCCTAAAATGTCCATTTTTAACCCTAAAGTCAGCCCCAAAATGTCCATTTTTAACCCCAGAACTGGTGTCAAAATCAGCCTCAAAATGTCCATTTTTAACCCCAAAATCAGCCCCAAAAGTGGCCCCAAAATGTCCATTTTTAACCCCAAAATCAGCCCCAAAAGTGGCCCCAAAATGTCCATTTTTAACCCTAGAATTGGCGTCAAAATCAGCCTCAAAATGTCCATTTTTAACCCTAAAATCAGTTTCAAAATTGGCCCTAAAATGTCCATTTCTAACTCCAAAATCAGCCCCAAAATGCCCATTTTTAACGTTAAAATTGGCCTCAAAATGTCCATTTCTAACCCCAAAATCGGCCCTAAAATCGGCCCTAAAATGTCTGGTTTTTAACCCTGGAATCAGCCCCAAAATTGGTCACAAAATGTCCATTTTTAACCCCAAAACCGCCCACAAAATGTTCATTTTTAACCCCAAAATCAGCCCAAAATCAGGCCCAAAATGAGCCCCAAAATGTTCATTTTTCCCCTCAAAAAACCCTTTTTTCCCCCAAAACCCCCCGTTTTCGCCCCAAACCCCTCGTTTTTCCCAAATCCCCCCATTTTCACCCCAAACCCCCCGCTCCGTACCTGTCGTCATTGGGCCCCACCAGGGGCGAGCGTCCGGCCAGGCCGGGCAGGTCGATGTGGTCGCGGATGACCAGCAGGTGACCGGGGCCGAGCTCCGGCCGCAGCGACCCCGCGGCGTTGGTCAGCACCAGGGTGTGGACACCGAGCAGGGCCATGGTCCGGACGGGAATGACCACCTGGGAATGGTCACTCGTGGTCAGTTGTGGTCAGTTATGGTCAGTTATGGTCAGTTGTGGTCAGTTGTGGTCAGTCATGGTCAGCACCAGGGTGTGGACACCCAGCAGGGCCATGGTCCGGACGGGAATGACCACCTGTGGTCAGTGATGGTCAGTTATGGTCAGTTAATGGTCAGTGGTCACTCATTGGTCACTCTGTGGTCACTCTGTGGTCACTCATTGGTCACTCTGTGGTCACTCAGTGGTCACTCATTGGTCACTCAGTGGTCACTCAGGGGTCACTCATTGGTCACTTCGTGGTCACTCAGTGGTCACTCATTGGTCACTCAGTGGTCACTCAGGGGTCACTCATTGGTCACTTCTTGGTCGCTCTGTGGTCATTCATTGGTCACTCAGTGGTCACTCAGGGTTCACTCATTGGTCACTCTGTGGTCATTCATTGGTCACCCATTGGTCACTCAGGGGTCACTCATTGGTCACTCAATGGTCACTCAGGGGTCACTCATTGGTCACTCTGTGGTCACTGTGGTCACTCATTGGTCACTCATTGGTCACTCAGTGGTCACTCAGGGGTCACTCATTGGTCACTTCGTGGTCACTCTGTGGTCATTCATTGGTTACCCATTGGTCACTCAGGGGTCACTCATTGGTCACTCTGTGGTCACTCTGTGGTCATTCATTGGTCACTCATTGGTCACTCAGTGGTCATTGGGTGTGGCCAGGGGGCGTGGCTAAAGGATGGGGGTGGGGCAGAGTGGCCAGGCCCGTGGGAGGGGCTGGGGAGGGGGCGTGGCCTCAGGTGTGCCCCGCCCCCAGCTGTGCTCATTCCCCCAGGAGTGGGCGGGGCCATGACTCACCTGGCTGGGGGCGTGGCCCTCGTAGAGGTGGAACCGCCCCTGCAGGACGGCGCAGGGGGCGGAGCCGAGGCGCCCAACGACCAATCGGCCGGCGTGGCCCTGCACTGGGGGCGGGGCCGGAGGTCACCACGCCCACCTGTGACACAGGTGACCCCCGGGCCCACCTGAGACCCCAAAGTATCCCAAAAACGGCCCAAAAATACCCAAAACGGCCCCAAACCCACGCGGTGTCTCAAGGTGTGTCACGATATGTCGCGATAGTCACAGCCCTGCCAGCCCCAGTCCCTCCCAGTATAAACCAGTATAAACCAGTGACCTCAGTGACCCCAGAGACAGCTCCCAGTATAAACCAGTATAAACCACTGACAGCTCCCTGTATAAACCAGTGACCCCAGAGAGAGCTCCCAGTATAAACCAGTATAAACCAGAGACAGCTCCCAGTATAAACCAGTGACCCCAGTGACCCCAGTGACAGCTCCCAGTATAAACCAGTGACCCCAGTGACCCCAGTGACCACTCCCAGTATAAACCAGTGACCCCAGTGACCACTCCCAGTATAAACCAGTGACCCCAATAACAGCTCCCAGTATAAACCAGTATAAACCAGTGACCCCAGCGACAGCTCCCAGTATAAACCAGTGACCCCAGTGACCCCAGAGACAGCTCCCAGTATAAACCAGTGACCCCAGAGACCACTCCCAGTATAAACCAGTGACCCCAGTGACCCCAATAACAGCTCCCAGTATAAACCAGTGACCCCAGTGACCCCAGTGACCACTCCCAGTATAAACCAGTGACCCCAGTGACCCCAGTGACCACTCCCAGTATAAACCAGTGACCCCAATAACAGCTCCCAGTATAAACCAGTGACCCCAGAGACCACTCCCAGTATAAACCAGTGACCCCAGTGACCCCAATAACAGCTCCCAGTATAAACCAGTGACCCCAGTGACCCCAGTGACCACTCCCAGTATAAACCAGTGACCCCAATAACAGCTCCCAGTATAAACCAGTGACCCCAGAGACCCCAATAACAGCTCCCAGTATAAACCAGTGACCCCGGTGACCACTCCCAGTATAAACCAGTGACCCCAGAGACAGCTCCCAGTATAAACCAGTGACCACAGTGACCCCAGTGACGGCTCCCAGTATAAACCAGTGACCCCAGTGACCCCAGAGACCACTCCCAGTATAAACCAGTGACCCCAATAACAGCTCCCAGTATAAACCAGTGACCCCAGAGACCCCAGAGACAGCTCCCAGTATAAACCAGTGACCCCAGTGACCCCAGTGACCCCTCCCAGTATAAACCAGTGACCCCGGTGACCCCAGTGACAGCTCCCAGTATAAACCAGTGACCCCAGAGAGAGCTCCCAGTATAAACCAGTGACCCCAGTGACCGCTCCCAGTATAAACCAGTGACCCCAGTGACCGCTCCCAGTATAAACCCCGGTCTGTCGCGGTACCGGTGCTGCGGGGGAAGTGCGGTATGTCGCGATAGTCGATGGCTTTGGCCTCCGTGAGCTCCTCGGCCAGCGCCCCCAGCCCCGAGCCGCACACCAGCGCCACCCGCGGCGGCTCCCGGAACTGCGCCCGCAGCCACCGCGCGGCCTCCGAGCACGCCTCGAAACTGGGGCGGGAAAAAAAACCAGTATGGACCAGTATGGACCGGCATAAACCGGTCAGGACCAGTATGGACCGGCATAAACCGGTCAGGACCAGTACGGACCGGCATAAACCGGTCTGGACCAGTATGGACCGGCATAAACCGGTCAGGACCAGTATGGACCAGTGTGGACCGGCATAAACCAGTCAGGACCAGTCTGGACCAGTATGGATTGGTATAAACCAATATGGACCAGGATGGACCAGTCTGAATTAAAATAAACCAGGATGGACCAGTATAGACCAGTATGGACCAGGAAAAGCCCAGGGTGACCCCAGGACCCCCAAAATGATTCTGGCATGACCCCAGGATGACCCCAGGGATTGTCACAACCCCCGGGATGACCCTGGGATGATCCTAGGATGACCCCACGACCCCAGAAATGACCCCAGGGCCCCTAGGATGACCCCAGGGTGATCCCAGGACCCCTGAAATGACCCTGGGATGACCCCATGACTGCCAGGATGACCCCAGGGACGGTCATGACCCCCGGGATGACCCCAGGACCCACTGAAATGACCCCGGGATGACCCCAGGACCCCCATGGTGAACCCAAGATGACCCCAGGACCCTTAAATGACCCTTAAATGACCCCCAAATGACCCCAGCCCCTCCCCATCCCGCCCTTGACCCTCGCCCTGGGCCCGGGCCCGGGGCCAGCCGGACTTTGGGCCCGGCCCCGCCCCCCTAAAAAGCCCCAAAATCCCCAAAATTTCTCCCAAACCCGCGCCTCTTCCCGTCCCCTCATTACCATAATTTGGGGAGGGGGCGCTCCGAGACCCCCCACTGGCCACGCCCCCCCGCCGGATGCTGATTGGCCGCCGGACCCCCCCGGGCCGCCATGCCATTGGACGATCCCACTCCCCCTCCATCCCCCCGACCCCATCCCAGGCCCAAAAAGGCCCAGAAATCCCAAAAATCGCCCCAAAATCGCCCCCGCCCACGCCCCCCCCTCACCTCCCGTCCATCTCGGCAGCGTCTGAGGGCCAGGCCCCGCCCACCGCGCCTTATATGGCGGCGCTTCCTCTGACGTCCCCGGCGCGCCCCCCGTGCCTCGCCCAATCGGAGAGAGCAGCCCGTCGCCATGGAGACGAGCGGGGGCAGCGGCGGGAGCAGCCGCCAATCAGAGAGCGGGGCTCGCGGGGGAGCGGCCAATGGGAGGGCGGGGTGGGCGGGGCGGTGCCGGGAATAAAGGAAATGGAGGCGGGGAGCGTCACGTGACGTGCGAGAAGCCAATGGGAGCGCGGGGAGGGGAACGCGGAAGAGCGGCGCGGGGGGGTTGCCAGGACAACGGCGCGTAAAAGGGAGGCGGGGGTATCACGTGGTGTGGCGTGGCCAATGGGAGAGCGCAATGAGGACCCGGAAGAGCGGCGCGCTGGCGTTGCCACGGCAACGCCCGGTGATAGCGAGGCGGGGGGCGCCACGTGATGCGAAAAGAGCCAATAGGAGCGCGCGGGGAGCCTCACGTGAGACGGCGCGGCCAATGGCGGCGCGGGTGGCGGCGGGGCCGCCCCCTCGTGACCGGCGCGGGCCAATCGGGCTCGGGGGGGCGTGGCGCAGGGCGCTGTCATGGCGGACGGGGAGCGATCGCCGCTGCTGCCGCCCGAGGCGGGGCCGGGCCCGGGCGGGGCCGCGGCCGCCGGTGAGAGGGGGCGGAGCCCCGCCGGGTGCGCGGGGTTTAATCCGGGAGCGGGGTCTGGGTGAGGCGCCGAACCGGGAGGGGCGGGGCTTAGCGCGCTGAGGGAAGGGCGTGGCTTTGGGGAGCGTGGCTTCGTTCGTAAATCACCGCTCTCCTATTGGCAGGCGGCGCCGGGGCTGGTCCGGGCGAGGCCCCGCCCCCTTACTCGCCATTGGGCAGCCCTGAGGCGCCGGGGGCGGGGCCTCCGGCTGTCACGTGTCGCGTGTGCCAGCGGCCAATCAGCGTCGAGGGGAAGACACACCAGCACGTTGTCAAGTGCGGGGGGTGTGGCGAGGCCACGGTGAGGGGGCGGAGCCTACATGATGGGGGGCGTGGCTTTCAGTGCAAACGAGTGGGCGAGGTCTGAGAGGGTGGAGTGGGGATGGGCGGGGTTTGAGCTGGGTAAGGGGTGTCTGAGTGGGTGTGGCTTCAGTGAGGGGGCGTGGCGTCCAGGGGAAGGGAGTGGGGTAGGGTCTGAGTGGGCGGGGCTTGAAGTGGAGGATGGGCGGGGTTTGGGATGGGTGGGCGGGGTCTGAGGCTGGCAGGCTGGCTCGGGGGAAGTGTCCCAGCTGAGGCCACGCCTCCTTTGCGGCGGCAGCCAATCAGGACGGCCCCCGGCGGTAAGAAGTACGTGCGGTGTCCCTGTAACTGCCTGCTGGTGTGCAGGGCCTCAGCGCAGCGCATCGCCTGCCCGCGGCCGTACTGGTCTGTACTGGGATGGACTGGGAGGGACTGGGAGGGGATTGGGGGCTACTGGTTTATACTGGGAGTCGATTGGGGGGGACTGGGAGGGGATTGGGGGGCACTGGGAGGGACTGGGAGGGGATTGGGGGCTTCTGGTTTATACTGGGAGGGGATTGGGGGGTCACTGGTTTATACTGGGTGCATTGGGAGGAACTGCGAAAGGGTTAAAGGGGGATTTGGAGTTACTGGTTTGTACTGGGAGGGACTGGGAGCCATTCCGATCCATACTGGGAGCACTGGGAGAGGATTTGGGGTTACTGTGTTAATACTGGGAGGGACTGGGAGCCATTCTGATCCATACTGGGAGCGGATTTGGGGTTACTGGTTTATACTGGGAGGGACTGGGAGGGACTGGATGGTCTCTGGGCCATACTGGTCCATACTGGGAGCACTGGGGGGGGTACCCTGGGTGCCCTGCCCACCTCCCAGTGGCTCCCAGTATAACCCAGTTCTCCCAGTAAGAGACTCCGGGACGTACTGGGAGCACTGGGGGGGTTCCCAGTGCATCCCAGTGGCTCCCAGTATAACCCAGTTCTCCCAGTAAGAGGATCATCAACCTGGGCCCGGTGCAGACGGGCGCGCCCAGCCCTGACCCCGCCCCCGGGGGCGTGCGCGTGGCCTGCGCCCACTGCGGGGGGCCCTTCCTGGTGAGACACGCCCCCTTCGGCCACGCCCACCTCATTACGCATGCCTAACCAGGCCCCCCCTTTGTGGCCACGCCCTTTCCTCCCTGATTGGCCCCGCTGTGCCCGGCCCTTCCTGCTGAGCCACGCCCCTTCCACTTCAAGCCCCGCCCACTTAAAATCACACCCTTTAAAACAAATCCCCCTTCAAGCCCCGCCCACTTAAGCCCCACAATTAAAGCCGCACCCTTTAAAGCCCCACCCTTTAAAGCCCCACCCTTTAAAGCCCCTCCCACTTAAGCCCCACCCCTTAAATCCTGACCCACTTAAGCCCCACCCTTTAAAGCCCCTCCTCTTCAAGCCCCACCCTTTAAAGCCCCACCCACTTGAGCCCCACCCTTTAAGCCCCACCCACTTAACACCTCCCATCCCCAAACTCTGCCCCCTGAACCCTCAAACCCCTCCCACCTTTTGCCCCGCCCCCTCTGGCCCTTTTTCGCCACCCATTTGACCACGCCCCCTTTCCCCGCAGTGGGCGGAGCTCCCCGAGCGCTCATTGGCTCGCTGCCCGCACTGCCGCAAGGTGTAAGTCAGGCCCCGCCCCCTTTTCCCCACGGCCACGCACCCTTTTTATGTGTGGGCGTGGCCTAGCCCCCTGCCAGAGCTGACCACGCCCCTCTGGCCCTGCCCAGGTCCGCGATTGGCCGGCGGTTCCCACGGCGACGCTGCCTCTGCTGCCTATTGGCCGCCCTGCTGATGGGCGGGGCCGCGGCTGGGCTGGCGGTGAGGGGCGGGGCCAGGGGGGCGGGGCTAAAGGGGGGCTGGGGGTGGAGTCTGGTGGGGGTGAGTGTAAAGGGGCGAGGCTAAAGGAGGAAATGGGTGGGGCTTGAAGGGGAGGGGCTGGAAGGGGTGGGGTTTAAGTGGGAGGGGCTTTAAAGGGTGAGGCTTAAAGGGGAGTGGCTTAAGTGGGTGGGGCTTTAGATGGTGGGGCTTAAGTGGGTGGAGCCATAACGGGTGGGGCTTCAATGGGCGTGGCTCTGAAGGGCGTGTCAGAAATGGGCGTGGCTTAAGGGGTCAGGGGAGGTGTCAGGGGGCGTGGCCAGATCCTGACCACGCCCTGCTTGTCCCCGCCCCCAGGCCGGCACGTGGTGGGCGTGGCGCCGGGGGGCGCGGTGGGTGCCGGCGGCGTGGGCGGTGCTGGGGGCGGGCGCGGGGGCGTGTCTGCTGCGGGCGGCCTATTGGGGCTGCGTGCGCGTCAGCCAGCCCCTCCCACCGCGCGCCTGACCACGCCCACCTGCCCGGACACGCCCCCGCGCCCCGCGGGACACGCCCCTTCCTTCTGGGACCCGCCCCTTTCCTTCTGAGGCACGCCCCCCTGTCATGGGATACGCCCCGTTCATCAAAGGACACGCCCCTTTCATCAAAGGACACGCCCATGGGCGTGGTGTGTCACTATGACATCACACAACCACGCCCCTTCGTTATTGGACAACTCGTCCCCTTCTGGCCCCGCCCCTCCTTTATTTTGCATGGTCCCGCCACCTCCCGCATGTCCCCGCCCACTTGTACATAAGCCCCGCCCCCTCCCCGTGTACA
>NW_023416601.1:0-11106 GCF_012460135.2 Molothrus ater | reverse complement strand
CCCAAATAAACCCAAAATCCTCTCAAAATAACCCCAAATTCTCCCCCAAATTACCCTCAAAATAACGCCAAATTCTCCCCTCAGATTAACCCCAAATAACCCCAAAATCCTCTCAAAATAACCCCAAATCCCCCTGCAAATTAACCCCAAACACCCCCCAAAATTGCCCCAAATTCACTTCAGAATTGGGGGGACCCCAAATTGCGGGGGGTGTCAAAAGCCCCAAAATTGGAGGGACCCCAAAATGGGGGAGGTAAAAGTCGGAGGAATCCCAAATTGAGGAGGGGGGCTCCAAAAACGGGGGGGACCCCAAATTGAGGGGGCTCCAAATTGGGGGGGACCCTAAAATTGGGGAGGGGTCACAAAAGGGGGACCCCAAAATTGAGGGGGATTAAAAATTAGGAGAACCCCAAAGTTGAGGGGGGGGGGTCACGAAGGGGAAACCCCAAAACTGGGAGGGCTCAAAACCCCAAAATTGAGGAGAGGATTAAAAAGGGGGGACCCCAAATTAAGGGGGGGGGGGTTGAAAACCCCAAAATTGGAGGGACCCCAAAATGGGGGGAGATCAAAATGAGGGGGACCTAAAATTGAGGGGGGGGGGTCCTGAAGTGGGACCCCAAAATTGAGGGGGGGGGGGGAGGGTGTCCTGAAGTGGGACCCCCCCCCCAGAGACCACGCGGTGGGGGAGGGGCGGGGGGCGTGGCCTGTCCCTGAGGGCGGCGCCCCCTCCCTCCCTCGCTCCCTCCCCCCCTCACGCCGGGGTCGCCCCGTGAGGCGCGGGGGGGGGGCGGGGCCGGTACCTTGTTTGTTCTCGTTCAGCTGCCGCTCGAACTCGTCGAAGTCGGACATGGCGGCGCTGGCCGAGCCCTGGCCGAGCCCTCGCGGTGCCTCGGGGCCGCTCCCGGTGCCGCCTCTCGCTCCTCTGCCGGGCCGCGCTCAGGCCGCGGCGGCTCCGTCCGCGCTCGGCTGCGCTCGGCCACTTCCGGCCGCGCTCGTCCACTTCCGGCGCCGCTCGGGCCGCACTCGGCTCTTTCCGCCGCCGCTTCGGGGCCTTTCCGCCGCACTTCGGGCCTTTCCGTAACTGCTCGGGTTTTTCCGCTGATGCACGTTGATTTCCGTCACTGCTCGGGTTTTTCCGCCCTTGTTCGCCAATTTCCGCCTCCGCTCGGCGCTTTCCGGTCGCGCTTGGCGCTTTCCGTTTCCGGTCGCCGTCCGCCGCCGTTCCGGTTCTCTCCCGTTCCCGTTCGCCGCTTCCCGCCGCCGTTCCGGGCACTTTCCGCCGCTTTCCGTCACTTTTCGCCCCTTTCGTCCCTGCTCGGACCCCCTCAGCTCCCTTACGTCACTTCCACCGGGGCCCGCTCAACTTCCGGCGGTCGCCCCCGGTAAAACGAGGCTCTCCGGTTGGCCCCGCCCCCTCCTGTGCGGCCCCGCCTTTTTCTGTGTGCTCCGCCCCCTCCAGTTGGCCCCGCCTTTTTCCTTGTGTGCCACGCCCATTTCGGCGCTGGCCCCGCCCCTTCCCCTCATGGCCGATTTTGGCGGGAAACTGGATGGGCGACGGCGCCCCCTGGCGTTCGCGCAAATTCTCGCGATGAGCCCAAATCTCGCGAGATTTCCGTTTTGTGGGGGATTTTTGCCCGGTTTTTCGGTTTTCCCCTCAAAATTCCCCTGAGGGGACCCCGGGAGCGAGGCCGGGGGTCTGGGGGACCTGGGGGGGATCTGAGTGAATTTGGGGAGAATTGGGAATCCCCCGGTTTTGGGGCTTTTCTCGGAATGAGGAGAAAATTGGAAAAATTGGGAAAAAATCGGGAAAAAATCGGGAAAAATGGGTGGAAAACGGGAAAAATGAGGGGGAAAACCGGGGAAAATGGGAATAAAACGAGAAGGAAGTGGGAAAGAAATGTGGTACATGGAAAAAAAAACCTGGGGAAAATGGGAATAAACCAGGGGGAAATAGGAAATAAAATGTGGAGAAAAATGTGGGAAACGGGGAAAAAGTGGGGGAAAATCGGGAATTTGGGGGAGTTTGGGACAGAGCCGCCCCCCAGGGGTGTCCCTGAACCCCCCCAGAACCCCCAAATCCGGGGCTGCCCCCAAACCCTGCAGACCTCGACCCAAAACAGGCACAAAACCCCCGATCTTGAGGCCCCCTCCTCTTTATTTCCTTTTTTTCTTTCTTCTTTTTCCCCCCTCTTTTCCCCCCCTTTTTCCCCTTTTTAATTTCTGGGGTTTTTTTTCTTCTTTTTCTCCTTTTTCCCTTTATTTAGGGAGGATTTTTTCCTCGCTCTCAAAAAGCGGCTCGGGCGAAACCCGAATTTTGGGGGGGGGTCCTGGAAGGTTTTTGGGTGATTTTTGGGGGGGGGGTCCCAGGAGGTTTTTGGGGGTTTTTTGGGGGTCCCTGGGAGGTTTTTGGGGTTTTTTTGGGGGGGGGGGGTCCCAGGAGGTTTTTGGGTGATTTTTGGGGGGGATCCCAGGAGGTTTTTGGGGTTTTTTTTTGGGGGTCCCAGGAGGTTTTTGGGGTTTTTTTGGGGGGGGTCCCAGGAGGTTTTTGGGGGGGGTGGTCCTCGGGCGGACCCCTCCCGCCGCGGGCGCCGTTTCCGGCCGGAGCCCGAACGCTGCGGCACCGCCCCTCCCCCCCCTCCCCGCCCCCACCGGAGCCGCGCTCGGAGCCCCCTCCCCGCCCCTCCCCCCTCCATGAGGGGCCCCAGGGGGGGCGGCGGCAGCGCCAGGTACGGGGGGGGGAGGGGCGGGGGGCGGCGGGGACCCCTCCCCCACCCAGGGAACCCCCCCCGGACCTGAAACGGGACCCCCCGGGACCCCTCCCCCAATCCCGGGACCCCTCCCCCATCCCAGATCTGCCCCGGGACCCCTCCCCCCATCCCGAGCTCCCTCGAATCCCCCTCCCCAAATTTCGGGACTCCCCCCCCCCCCCCGCGAGCCCCAAAATCGCCCCAAACCCCCCCGACCCCTCCCCCCACCCCGGGACCCCCCCCCAAACCCCCCCTGACCGCCCCTCCCCCCCTCTCTCCCCCCGCAGCCCCCCAGGCCCCGCCCCCGGCCCCTCCCCCCCCGCGGGGGTTGGGCGTTTCCTGTTGATTGACAGCCAGGGCCTGCCCTACACGGTGCTGCTTGGTCACGCCCCCGGCCACGCCCCCGGCCACGCCCACGGGCGGTTCCGCTGCCCGGATTGTGGGCGGGGCTTCGCGTACCTGTCCTACCTGCGGCGGCACCGGATCGCGCACACGGAGCTGAAGCCGCACCTGTGCCGCACCTGCGGGAAGCGCTTCAAACGCGCCTCGCACCTGCGCCGGCACCGACAGACGCACGGACACGGACAGGGGGACAGACAGGGCGATGGACAGGGGGATGGACAGATGGCCTCGCACCTGCGCCGGCACCGACAGACGCACGGACACGGACAGGGGGACGGACAGGGGGATGGACAGGGGGATGGACAGGGACAGACGCACGGACAGGGAGATGGACAGGGGCAGGGACAGATGGCCTCGCACCTGCGCCGGCACCGACAGACGCACAGACACGGACAGGGGGACAGACAGGGGGATGGACAGGGGCAGGGACATGGACAGGGCGATGGACAGGGGCAGGGACAGACACACGGACAGGGGGATGGACAGGGGCACACAGGACATGGGGATGGACAGACCCACAGACAGGGACAGGGACAGACACACGGACAGGGACAGGGGGACGGACAGAGGGACGGACAGACACACAGACAGGGACAGGGACAGGGACACGGACAAACGGACAGACAGGGGCACGGACAGACACACGGACAGGGACAGGGACAGACACACGGACAGGGGGACGGACAGAGGCACCACAGCACGCACGGACGGACACACGGACAGCGGGGCGGGCAGAGGGACGGACAGAGGGACGGACAGCAGCACGGACAGCGGGATGGATAGGGGCAGGGCCAGCGGCACGGACAGACGGCCACGCACGGACGGACGCACGGACAGGCGAGCGTGGGCAGCAGGAGCAGCGGGGCCAACGCCGGGAGAGCCGCCCTGAGCAGCGGGAGCAGGGACACACGGACACACGGACAGGTGGGACAGGTGAGGCTGCAGGGCCAGCACCGTGGAGAGCTGGACACCACCATGGAGCTCTGGACACCACCGTGGAGAGCTGGACACCACCATGGAGCTCTGGACACCACCATGGAGCTCTGGACACCACCATGGAGCTCTGGACACCACCATGAGGAGCTGGGCCAGCACCGTGGAGCTCTGGACACCACCGTGGAGCTCTGGGCCAGCACCGTGGAGCTCTGGACACCACCATGGAGCTCTGGACACCACCATGGAGCTCTGGGCCAGCCCAGCGAGCCAGGACAGCTCGGCCGGCAGAGCCACCAGGATGAGCTGGGCCAGTAGAGCCACCACGTTTGGGACGGTGGTGGCCATGGTGGCCAGCAGCCGTCCCTGCAGAGACCCCCGAGGACAGCGAGGGGACACCACGGGGACACCTTGGGGACACCTTGGGGACGTGTCCTGAGCCTGGGGACACCACAGGGACACCGTGGGGACATGTCCTGAGCCTGGGGACACCACGGGGACACCTTGGGGACACCGTGGGGACTTTTTCTGAGCCTGGGGACACCACTGGGACACCTTGAGGACACCACGGGGACACCCTGGGGACATCATGGGGACATCATGGGGATGTGTCCTGAGCCTGGCGACACCTTGGGGACACCTTGGGGATGCGCCCTGAGCCAGGCACGGCCGAGGCCACCCCGGGCACAGACGGTGGCCAAGGACAATGGCACAGAGGGACGGTGGCCCTGGGGACAATGGCACATGGGGACGGTGGCCAAGGACAATGGCACAGAGGGACAGTGGCCCTGGGGACAGTGGCACACGGGGACGGTGGCCCTGGGGACATGAAGGTGGCCCTGGGGCGACTCGGGGGCTCCGTCCCTCACTGGAGCCAGGTCCCAGCTCGGTGCTGACTGGTTGTAATTGTTGAATGTTTTGTAATTATTGAATGTTTTGTAATTGTTGAGTGTTTTGTAATTGTTGAACGTTTTGTAATTATTGAAATTTTGGGGGTTTTGTGGCCGTTTTTGTGGTGTTCCGGGGTGGGGGAGGGGCCACAGGGGACATCAGCCCCCTCCCCCACCCAAGTGACCCCAGAATGACCCCGGAATGACCCCGGAATGACCCCGGGGAGTGACCCAGTGACCCCCAGCTGACCCAACAGCCACCTGATCCACTGACCAATCACTGATCAATAACTGACCAATCACTGACCGATCACTGATCAATAAATGATCAATCGCTGATCAATGACTGATCAATCACTGACTGATAATTGACCAATCACTGACTAATCACTGATCAATGACTGATCGATAATTGACCAGTAACTGATCAATAAATGGTCAATCACTGACCAATCACTGACCGATCACCGATCAATCACTGACCAATGACTGATCAATAAATGATCAATAACTGATCAATCACTGACCAATAACTGATCAATCACTGACCAGTCACTGACCAATCACTCATCAATGACTGATCAATGACTGATCAATAGCTGACCAATAACTGACCAATCACTGATCAATCCCTGACCCTTGACCCAACCCTTCCCCAAGACCCCTCCCCCACCAACAGCCCTCCCCCACCCGCTCTGCTTTATTCCAATATTTTGGGTTTTTCCCAATTTTTGGGGTTTTTCCCTCAATTCATTGCAATTTTTCCCCATTCATTTGGGTTTTTCCCCATTTATTTGGGTTTTTCCCCATTTTTCAGGGTTCGTTCCGGCCCCGCCCCCCCCGTTCAGCGCAGCCGCGGCCCCGCCCCCTCCCCGCCCCTCCCCCATCCCAGGACCCCCATCCCGGGGTGGGGGAGGGGCCGCGGGATTTGGGGGGGGGGGGGAGGGGAGGGGGGGGCGGGTCCCGAGGCTGCGGCCGGGGGCGGGGCCGTGCCCAGGTGTCCGTCTGTCCATCTGTCCATCAATCGAGCTGTCCATCAATCCATCTGTCCATCAATCCAAGCTGTCCATCAATCCAAGCTGTCCATCAATCGAGCTGTCCATCAGCCCAGGTGTCCATCTGTCCATCGGCCCAGGTGTGCATCGGCCCAGGTGTCCGTCTGTCCATCAGCCCAGGTGTCCATCTGTCCATCGGCCCAGGTGTCCGTCTGTCCGTCTGTCCATCAGCCCAGGTGTCCATCTGTCCCAGTGTCCATTTGGGCCATTTTGGGGCCGATTTGGGCCTTTTTTGGGGCTGATTTGGGCCGTTTTGGGGGCCGATTTGGGCCATTTTTGGCGAGAATGACCCATTTTGGGCCAGAACGATCCATTTTGGGGCACGATGAGCCTTTTTGACCATGATGACCCATTTTGGGCCAGAACAATCCATTTTGGGGCACGATGAGCCACTTTGGGGCCATTTTTGACCAGGACGAGCCATGTTTGACGAGAATGACCCAATTTGACCAGGATGACCCATTTTGGGCCAGAACAATCCATTTTGGGGCCAATTTGGACCACAATGACCCATTTTTGACGAGAATGACCCATTTTTGACCACAATGACCCATTTCTGACCAGGCTGCCCCATTTCAGGCCACGTTGCCCCGCTTTTGCCCCGTTTTTGCCCCGTTTTTGCCCCGTTTTTACCCACAACTGCCCCACGCCTGACCCGCGCCCGCCCTCCCAGCCCCGCCCTCGCCGCCCCGCCCCTCTCGCGGCCCCGCCCCCTGCGGCCCCGCCCCGCGCGGCCCCGCCCTCCCCTGGGCCCCGCCCCGCTCCGCCCGGCGCTGCCGCCGCCGCCGCCGCCGCCGCTCGTGGCCGCGCAGGTGCCGCGCCAGCGAGCCCAGGTAGAAGAAGCTCTTGCCGCACCTCTCGCACCGGTACACCTGCTCGCCCAGGTGCTGCCGCCGCCGGTGCTCCAGGAGGTTCCCGCGGAAGCGGAAGCTCTGCCCGCAGGTGCGGCAGCGCCGCGCGCGCCGCCGGCCCCGGTGCCGCCGCAGGTGCTCGGCGAGCTCGGCGGCGTGGGCGCAGCGCCGGGCGCACAGCGGGCACCGGGGCGGCCGCGCCCAGGCGTGGCGGTGCCGCCGCGGCAGCAGCGGCGCCCGGGCCCGCGGGGAGGCGCGGCCGCAGGTGCGGCAGCGCTCGGGGCGCGGCCGGGCGGGGCAGCAGCGCCGGTGCCGCCGCAGCAGCGCCGCGGCCCAGAAGCGGCGGCCGCAGGCGCCGCAGAGCGCGGGGCGGCGCCGCAGGTGCCGCCGCCGGTGCCGCAGGAGCTCGTAGGCGCCGGAGCAGCGCCGGCCGCAGGCGCCGCAGCGCCGCGGGGCCCCGGCCCTGGCCAGGTGCGCGTACCTGTGCGTCACCAGCGCCGCCACGCCCTTGAAGCTGCGCCCGCAGGTGCCGCAGGTGAAGCGCGGGGCGCTGGGCGCGGCCGGCGGCTCCTCGGGCGGCGCCGGGGCCTCCTCCAGGGGCACCTGCGCAGGTGCGGCCGCCGCCGCCGCCGCCGCCCCGTGCACCAGGCGGTGCCACACCAGGTTCTCCAGGAAGCCGAACACCTGCCCGCAGGTGTCACAGCCCTGCGGCCGCTCCGGCGGTGCTCCCGCCTGCGCCGGGTCCTTGTGCGCCACGGCGCGGAGCAGGTCCGGGAGGCGCTGCCCGCACGAGCCGCACCCCAGCGCCGGCGCCGCCTCCCCGGCCACGCCCACAGCCACACCTGCGGCAGGTGAGGCGCGGTGCACCTGGCGGTGCCGCGTCAGGCTCTGCGGGTAGCCGAAGGCCTTGCCGCAGGTGTCGCAGCGGTAGGGCCGCTCGCGCGTGTGCACCACGCGGTGCTTGCGCAGGTGGAAGGACTCGCGGAAGCGCTTCCCGCACACCCCGCACTCGTGCGGCTTCTCCCCGGTGTGGATGCGCTCGTGCCGCCGCAGCGTCTCGCGCCGCCCGAAGGCGCGCCCGCACACCTGGCACCCGAAGCTCCGCCCCGCCGCACCTGTGCCGCTCCTGGAATCGCTCCTGGCGTTGCTGTTGTTGGCGCCGCCGCCGTCGTGCGCGCGGCGGTGCCGCACGAGGCTCTGGGGCGCGGCGTAGGCCTTGCCGCAGACGTCGCAGCGGTGGGCGGGGCGCGGCGCGCCGTGGCTCACCTGGTGGCGCAGCAGGTAGGCGGCGTCGCGGAACTCCTTGCCGCAGACGGGGCAGGGCAGGCGCCGCGCGGGCGCCGCCGCGTGCGTGGTGCGGACGTGGCGCGTGAGGCTCTCGCGCCGGTTGAAGGCGCGGCCGCAGGCGGCGCAGGCGAAGGGCTTCTCGCCCGTGTGGATGATCTGGTGCTGCGCCAGGTGGCTCGGCTTCTTGAACGCCTTCCAGCACAGCGGGCACGGGAACGGGCCCTCCCCGGGAGGCGGCGGCGGCGGCGGCGGCGGCGGCGGGGCCGGGAGGACGCCCACGGGCGCCAGCAGCACCGGCACGCCCGGCGACACCAGGTTGGCCACGCCCGAGGTGGCGACCAGGGCGTTGGGCACCGTGGCGATGGCCGGGGACGGGCCGAGGGCCGGGGTGACCCCGGCGGGCGCCGCGGGGACCCCGCCGGACGCGGCGTTGACCGCCACGGTCAAGGCGTTGGCCCCGTTGATGTTGGCCAAGACGTTGACGCCGTTGGCCATGGTGAGCCTGGTGGCCACGGCGTTGACCCCGTTGGGTGGCGCGTTGACGCTGCTGGCCGTGGTCACCCTGGTGGCCAACACGTTGACCCCGTTGGGTGTCGCGTTGACCCCGTTGGGTGTCGCATTGACTCTGTTGGTTGTGTTGACCTCGGTGACGGCTGTGTTGACCCCATTGGGTGAAGCGTTGACCCCGCTGGTCACTGTGTTGACCCCGTTGGCCGCCATGTTGACGTTGGCCGCCGCATTGACCCCATTGGGCGGCGCGTTGACGTTGGGCGCCGCGTTGATCTTGCTGGCCACCACATTGACCCCGTTGGTCACCGCGTTGACCCCGTTGGGTGCAGCGTTGACGTTGGCCACCGCGTTGAACCCATTGGCCACTGTGTTGACCCCGCTGGTCACTGCGTTGACCCCGTTGGCCACCGGGTTGACCCCATTGGCTGCTACGTTGACCCCATTGGCTGCTACGTTGACGTTGGCCAACGAGTTGACCCCGTTGGCCGTTGCGTTGACGTTGGCCACCGCGTTGACCGCCGCGTTGCCCCCGTTGGCCGCCGCGTTGACGCCGCCCACCGCACCGACCCCATTGGCCGCTGCGCCGCTCCCATTGGGCGTGTCCATGGCCACGCCCACCCCCGGCCCCGCCCGGGCCTCACGCCCGTCGCCGCCGCCGCGGTGGCAGCGCCGGTGCCGGACCAGGCTGGAGCCGTGGCTGTAGGTGCGGCCGCAGGTGCGGCACTCGTAGGGCCGCGCCCCCGTGCCCTCGGCCCCGCCCCCGGCCCCGCCCACCTGCGCCAGGTGCGGGGGCGGCCGGAAGCCCCTGGGACACGCCCAGCGCCGCTCCACCAGGTACTTGAGGCGCCGGAAGTAGCTCCGCTCCTCCTTCCCCTCCTGGGGCGTCCCTGGCGAGGTGGGCGCGGGGGTCCCCGAGGGGGCGACCACGCCCCGCTTGAGAGCCCCGCCCCCAAACAGGTGCTGGTGGCCGGACAGGTCCACGATGCCCCATTGGGGGGAGGGGAAGGCGCCCCCAGCCTCAAACAAAGGTTGGGGAGGGGGCGGCAGAGGTGGGGGGGGGAACGGGGACCCCCCCAGGGACGCCCCCCCGCCAAGGGAGCCCCCCCCAAGGGACGCCTCGGGTTTTTTGGGGTGCGAGGAGGATGAGGAGGATGAGGAGGAGGAGGAGGAAGGGGGGGGCTCGGGTTTGTGCTTGGGGAGGGGGCCGCGCTCGAAGGGGGGCGGGGCGCCGGCGGGGGGAGGGTACTCGAAGTGGGGAGGGGGCAGCGGCAGCGCCTTGGGCGGGGGCTCGAAGGGCTCGGGGGGCTCCGGGCGCTGCTGGTGCGTCAGGAAATCCAGGAAATCGAAGGGGTACGCCTGGAACGGGCCGCTCTCGTCGTTCACGTTCGCCTCCATGGCCGGGGGGGGGGGTCCTGAGGGGCGTCCGGGGTTCCCGCAGGCCCCTGGAGGCGGGGGGGGGCCCTGGGGTCCCTCAGGCCCAAAGGGGAGAACTCGGGGGTCCCGCAGCCCCAAGGGGAGCACAGGTGAGGTTGGGGAGGGGGCGTCGGTCTCTCCTCACTCACCCTCGGCGGTCCCGGGGTTCGCGGGGGGGGTCCCGGGGCCGTCCCGAACCCGCTCGGGCCGGGCCGGGCCGGGCCGGGCCGGACGCGCCGCCCCCGCCGGAAGCGGAAGCGGAAGTGGCGGCGTGGGGGGTCACGTGAGGGAGGCCCCGGTAGATTTCTTGCAAATTTCTCCCCTCACGGAGGGTCCCGGGGATGGCGGGACCCCCCCAACCCCTCACGGGTTAACCGGGGGGGATCGGGGAGCCCCGAACGGCCCCGGTAGGGGAATCGGGGGGGGAATGGCGGCTTTGCCCTCAGCAAAGGTGGCGCCGGCGCCGCCTCCCCATGGCCAAGATGGCGGCGCGGCACAAGATGGCGGCGGCTTCCCTCAGCAAAGATGGCGGCTCAGCGTGAAAGGGGACTCCGGACCAATCAGAGCCGCGGGACCGGACCTGGCCACGCCCCCCGAGCACACCCAGAGGTGGGGGGATGAATATGGGGAAGGGTCGGGGCGTTTGTGACGTCACTGGGGCTGCGGGGAACCCCGCAGAGCGGAGGGGGGGTCGCTGTTGTCCCCCACTTCCTTGGCCGCCATTTTCAGGCGCGGCCCCTTTAAGATCGCCCCGCACGTGCGTCCCCGCGTGCCCCCAGCCACGCCCCCGATCCTGCCCGCTCCCTATTGGCCAAAACTGGGTCAGACCCCGCCCCCGCGCACCTCCCCATTGGCCCATGTAGGTCAGGCCACGCCCCCCCGCATGGCCGCGCCGCCTGCCACGGCCACGCCTTCCGCGCGTCCATTGGCTGAGCTGGGCGCCAGGGGCGTGGCCGCGCGGAGGAGGCGGAGCCTTTTTTCTCTCTCCATCCGGGGCGGAGCTCTTGTCAATTTGGGG
>NW_023416600.1:0-11942 GCF_012460135.2 Molothrus ater | reverse complement strand
AAATTCCCCAAAATCCCCTTCAAATGTCCCAATTTTACTGAAATCCCCAAATTTCTCCCCCAATTCCCAAATTCTGC
Organism: Molothrus ater; assembly: GCF_012460135.2. Lineage (NCBI taxonomy): Eukaryota > Metazoa > Chordata > Aves > Passeriformes > Icteridae > Molothrus > Molothrus ater. The sequence continues at coordinate 11,865 of NW_023416600.1, read as the reverse complement.
TTCCAACTCCCCCCTAAAATCCCAAACTCCCCCATTCGAAATCCCCCTAAAACCCCCTAAAAACCCCAAATTTTCCCCTAAAAACCCCAAAATTTTTCCCCAAAAACCCCAAATTTTTCCCCCAAAATCCTCTCAAATTTCCCAATATCCCCAAAATTTCTCCCAAAATTCCCAAATTTCTCCCCTAAAATCCCAAATTCCCCCCTTCAAAAACTCCCCCAAAAACCCCCTAAAAAAACCCCTAAAAACCCCAAATTTTCCCCAAAACCCCAAATTTTTTCCTAAAAACCCCAAATCTTTTCCCCAAAATCCTTTTAAACCCCCAATTTTCCCAAAACCCCCGGAATTTCTCCCAAACCCCCCCTGTTTTCCCGTTCCCAGGTGCCCTCGGGCAGGATGAGCGGCTCCAGCCCCGTCTCCCCTCCTCATCCTGGGGGCTCCCCCGGCAGCCCCTCCCCCCCCGGGGACCCCCCGAGGCCCGCCCCTCCCCCCCCCGAGGCCCCCCCGAGGGCCCCCCCGAGCCCCCCTGGCTGTGGGAGAGGAGCCCGGCCGAGATCGCGGAGCAGGCCAAGCACGTAAGGGTTAAATTGTACTGGTTTATACTGGGTTATACTGGTTTGTACTGGGATGGACTGGGATATACTGGGAATGCATTGGGATTGATTGTACTGGGTTATACTGGGCTATACTGGGCTGTACTGGGTTATACTGGGCTGTACTGGGCTGTACTGGAGCCCCCCTGGCTGTGGGAGAGGAGCCCGGCCGAGATCGCGGAGCAGGCCAAGCACGTGAGTGATACTGGTTTATACTGGTTTGTACTGGGATATACTGGTTTGTACTGGGAATGCATTGCGATTGATTGTACTGGGCTGTACTGGGTTATACTGGGCTGTACTGGGCTGTACTGGAGCCCCCTGGCTGTGGGAGAGGAGCCCGCCGAGATCGCGGAGCAGGCCAAGCACGTAAGGGTTAAATTGTACTGGTTTATATGGTTTGTACTGGTTTGTACTGGGAATGCATTGGGATTGATTATACTGGGTTATACTGGGTTAAACTGGGTTATACTGGTTTATACTGGGAATGCATTGGGATTGATTGTACTGGGCTATACTGGGCTATACTGGGCTATACTGGGGCTATACTGGGTTATACTGGGCTATACTGGGCTGTACTGGGCAATACTGGGTTATACTGGGCTATACTGGGCTATACTGGGCTATACTGGGCTGTACTCTGGAGCCCCCCTGGCTGTGGGAGAGGAGCCCGGCCGAGATCGCGGAGCAGGCCAAGCACGTAAGGGTTATACTGGGATATACTGGTTTATACTGGTTTGTACTGGGATGGACTGGGAATGCATTGGATTGATTGTACTGGGTTATACTGGGCTATACTGGGCTGTACTGGGCTATACTGGGCTATACTGGGCTATACTGGGTTATACTGGAGCCCCCTGGCTGTGGGAGAGGAGCCCGGCCGAGATCGCGGAGCAGGCCAAGCACGTAAGGGTTAAACTGGGATATACTGGTTTGTACTGGGATGGACTGGGATATACTGGGATATACTGGGAATGCATTGGGATTGATTGTACTGGGTTATACTGGGTTATACTGGGCTATACTGGGCTATACTGGGTTATACTGGGCTATACTGGGTTATACTGGAGCCCCCCTGGCTGTGGGAGAGGAGCCTGGCCGAGATCGCGGAGCAGGCAAAGCACGTAAGGGTTAAACTGGGATATACTGGTTTATACTGGGAATGCATTGGGATTGATTGTACTGGGTTATACTGGGCTATACTGGGCTGTACTGGGCTGTATGGAGCCCCCCTGGCTGTGGGAGAGGAGCCCAGCCGAGATCGCGGAGCAGGCCAAGCACGTAAGGGTTAAACTGGTTTGTACTGGGATATACTGGGATGGACTGGGATAGACTGGGAATGCATTGGGAATGGTTATACTGGGTTATACTGGGTTATACTGGGCTATACTGGGTTATACTGGGCTATACTGGGCTGTACTGGAGCCCCCCTGGCTGTGGGAGAGGAGCCCGGCCGAGATCGCGGAGCAGGCCAAGCATGTAAGGGTTAAACTGGTTTATACTGGGATATACTGGGAATGCATTGGGATTGATTGTACTGGGCTATACTGGGTTATACTGGGTTATACTGGGTTATACTGGGCTGTACTGGAGCCCCCCTGGCTGTGGGAGAGGAGCCCGGCCGAGATCGCGGAGCAGGCCAAGCACGTAAGGGTTTAAACTGGTTTATACTGGGATATACTGGGATGGACTGGGAATGCATTGGGAATGGTTATACTGGGTTATACTGGGTTATACTGGGCTGTACTGGGCTATACTGGGTTATACTGGAGCCCCCCTGGCTGTGGGAGAGGAGCCCGGCCGAGATCGCGGAGCAGGCCAAGCATGTGAGTGATACTGGTTTGTACTGGGATATACTGGTTTGTACTGGGAATGCATTGGGATTGATTGTACTGGGTTATACTGGGTTATACTGGGTTATACTGGGCTATACTGGGCTATACTGGGCTATACTGGGCTGTACTGCAGCCCCCCTGGCTGTGGGAGAGGAGCCCGGCCGAGATCGCGGAGCAGGCCAAGCACGTAAGGGTTAAATTGTACTGGTTTGTACTGGTTTGTACTGGTTTATACTGGGAATGCATTGGGATTGATTGTACTGGGTTATACTGGGCTATACTGGGCTATACTGGGCTATACTGGGCTGTACTGGAGCCCCCCTGGCTGTGGGAGAGGAGCCCGGCCGAGATCGCGGAGCAGGCCAAGCATGTGAGTGATACTGGTTTATACTGGGATATACTGGTTTGTACTGGGAATGCATTGGGAATGGTTATACTGGGCTATACTGGGTTATACTGGTTTATACTGGGTTATACTGGGCTATACTGGGCTGTACTGGAGCCCCCCTGGCTGTGGGAGAGGAGCCCGGCCGAGATCGCGGAGCAGGCCAAGCATGTAAGGGTTAAACTGGTTTATACTGGTTTATACTGGGAATGCATTGGGATTGATTGTACTGGGTTATACTGGGCTATACTGGGCTGTACTGGGTTATACTGGGTTATACTGGGTTATACTGGGCTGTACTGGAGCCCCCCTGGCTGTGGGAGAGGAGCCCGGCCGAGATCGCGGAGCAGGCCAAGCACGTAAGGTTAAACTGTACTGGTTTGTACTGGTTTCTACTGGGAATGCATTGGGAATGCATTGGGATTGATTGTACTGGGTTATACTGGGCTATACTGGGCTATACTGGGTTATACTGGGTTATACTGGGCTATACTGGAGCCCCCCTGGCTGTGGGAGAGGAGCCCGGCCGAGATCGCGGAGCAGGCCAAGCACGTAAGGGTTTAAACTGGTTTATACTGGGATATACTGGGATGGACTGGGAATGGTTATACTGGGCTATACTGGGTTATACTGGGCTGTACTGGGCTGTACTGGAGCCCCCCTGGCTGTGGGAGAGGAGCCCGGCTGAGATTGCAGAGCAGGCCAAGCACGTAAGGGTTAAACTGGTTTATACTGGGATATACTGGGAATGCATTGGAATGGTTATACTGGGTTATACTGGGTTATACTGGGTTATACTGGGCTATACTGGGCTGTACTGGGCTGTACTGGAGCCCCCCTGGCTGTGGGAGAGGAGCCCGGCCGAGATCGCGGAGCAGGCCAAGCACGTAAGGGTTAAACTGGTTTATACTGGGATATACTGGGAATGCATTGGGAATGGTTATACTGGGTTATACTGGGTTATACTGGGTTATACTGGGCTATACTGGGCTGTACTGGGCTGTACTGGAGCCCCCCTGGCTGTGGGAGAGGAGCCCGGCCGAGATCGCGGAGCAGGCCAAGCACGTAAGGGTTAAACTGGGTTATACTGGTTTGTACTGGGATATACTGGGAATGCATTGGGAATGGTTATACTGGGCTATACTGGGCTATACTGGGCTATACTGGGCTATACTGGGCTATACTGGGCTATACTGGGCCATACTGGGCTATACTGGGCTATACTGGGCCATACTGGGTTATACTGGGCTATACTGGGTTATACTGGGTTATACTGGGCTATACTGGGTTATACTGGGTTATACTGGGTTATACTGGGTTATACTGGGCTATACTGGGTTATACTGGGCTATACTGGGTTATACTGGGTTATACTGGGCTATACTGGGCTGTACTGGGCTATACTGGGCTATACTGGGTTATACTGGGCTATACTGGGCTATACTGGGCTATACTGGGTTATACTGGGTTATACTGGGCTATACTGGGTTATACTGGGCTATACTGGGTTATACTGGGCTATACTGGGTTATACTGGGCTATACTGGGTTATACTGGGTTATACTGGGCTATACTGGGTTATACTGGGTTATACTGGGTTATACTGGGCTATACTGGGTTATACTGGGCTATACTGGGCTATACTGGGTTATACTGGGCTATACTGGGTTATACTGGGTTATACTGGGTTATACTGGGCTATACTGGGTTATACTGGGCTATACTGGGCTATACTGGGCTATACTGGGCTATACTGGTTTATACTGGTTTATACTGGTTTTGTGATATAAAATCCAATTTTTTCCCATTTTTTTTTCAATTTTTGGGGTTTTTTTCTAATTTTTTCCTTCCTTTGGGTCTCCCCTGTCCCCAGGTAAAACCTTCAGCAGAATTTGACCAAAAAACCCCAAATTTCTCCAAATTTTACCATAAAAAATCCAAATTTTTTCCAATTTTTTGCAATTTTTTCAAATTTTTTCCGATTTTTTTCCCCGTTTTTTTTGTTTTTCCCCCCATTTTCTCCCCATTTCTCACCCCCTGTCCCTCCCCTGTCCCCAGGTAAAACCTTCAGCAGAATTTGACCAAAAAACCCCAAAATTCTCCAATTTTTACCATAAAAAATCCAAATTTTTTCCAATTTTTTCCAATTTTTTCAAATTTTTTTCTGATTTTTTCCCCGTTTTTTTTGTTTTTTCCCCCATTTTCTCCCCGTTTCTCACCCCCTGTCCCTCCCCTGTCCCCAACTAAAACCTTCACCAGAATTTGACAAAAAAACCCCAAAATTCCTTCAATTTTTCCCATAAAAAATCAGAATTTTTTGCAATTTTTTCCAATTTTTGCCAATTTTTTTTTCCAATTTTTTCCAATTTTTTCCCCCGTTTTTTTTGGTTTTTCCCCCATTTTCTTCACTGTTTCTCTCACCTGTGTCCCCTCTATCCCCAGGTAAAACCTCCTGATATTTTTAAGCCAAATAATTCAAATTTCTGGAATTTTTCCCATAAAAAATCCGAATTTTTGCCGAATTTTTGCCGATTTTTTCCCTGGTTTTTTTGGTTTTTCCCCCATTTTCTCCCCGTTTCTCACCCCCTGTCCCTCCCCTGTCCCCAACTAAAACCTTCAGCAGAATTTGACCAAAAAACCCCAAATTTATCGAAACTTAACCATAAAAAATCCGAATTTTTGCCGAATTTTTGCCAATTTTTTCCCCGTTTTTTTTGTTTTTTCCCCCATTTTCTTCGCTGTTTCTCTCCCCTGTCCCCAGGTAAAACCTCCTGATACTTTTCACCCAAATCCCTCCAACTCCTTCAATTTTTCCCATAAAAAAATCCGAATTTTTGCCGAATTTTTGCCGATTTTTTGCCGATTTTTTCCCCGTTTTTTTTGGTTTTCCCCCATTTTTTTTCCCTGTTTTCTCCCCTATCCCTCCCCTGTCCCCAACTAAAACCTCCAGCAGAATTTGACTAAAAAAACCCCCCAAATTTCTTCAATTTTCCCAATAAAAAATCCGAATTTTTGCCAAATTTTTGCCGATTTTTTCCCCGTTTTTTTTGTTTTTTCCCCCCATTTTTCCCCCCATTTCCTCACCCCACCCTGTCCCCGCAGGAGGCGAGGTCGAGCACCGCGTGGCCGAGATGAAGCGCGAGGGTTTCTGGTCCCTGCGCCGCCTGCCCAAGGTGCCGGAGCCGGCGCGGCCCAAGGTGCACTGGGATTACCTGTGCGAGGAGATGCAGTGGCTGGCGGCCGACTTCGCCCAGGAGCGCCGCTGGAAGAGGGGCGTGGCCAGGAAGGTGGGGCCCGGGGGGCGCTCGGGGCCGAATCTGGGGAAATTCGGCGAAATTCGGGCGAAATTTGGCGAAAATTCGATGAAAATCGGGCGAAATTCGGGCGAAATTTGGGTGAAATTTCAATGAAAATCGGGCGGATTTTGGGTGGGTTTTCTCATTAGGAGCAGCTGTGGTGGCATCTCAGGAGCGTTACAAGCACCTGGAGAAGCTCAGGGGACACCTGGGCGAAATTTGGGCGAAAATCGGGCGAAATTTCGTGAAAATTCGATGAAAATCAGGTGAAATTTGGGGGAAAATTCGATGAAAATCGGGCGAAATTTGGGGGTTTTTGGGGGTTTTCGGCATTAGGAGCAGCTGTGGTGCCATCTCAAGTGGGTTTGAGCATGTGGAGAAGCTCAGGGGACACCTGGGGAAATTTGGGGTGAAATTTGGGCGAAATTGGGTGAATTTGGTGAAATTTTGCTGAAAATCGGGCGAAATTTGGCGAAATTTGATGAAATTCGGGCGAGTTTTGGGGGTTTTTGGGGGCGTTTTTTGGCACTAGGAACAGCTGTGGTGGCATCTCAGGTGGGTTTGAGCAGCTGGAGAAGCTCAGGGGACACCTGGGGAAAAATTTGGTGAAATTTGGGCGAAAATTGGGTGAAATTTGGTGAATTTTGATGAAAATCGGGCGAAATTTGGCGGAATTTGATGAAATTCGGGCGAGTTTTGGGGGCTTTGGTGGTTTTTGGCACTAGGAGCAGCTGTGGTGGCATCTCAGGAGGGTTCCAAGCACCTGGAGATGCTCAGGGACACCTGGGCAAAATTGGGGGTGAAATTTGGATGAAATTTGGGCAAAAATCGGGCGAAATTTGGCGAAAATTTTGATGAAATTTCAATGAAAATCAAGCGAATTCGGGCGAGTTTGGGGGTTTTTGGTGGTTTTTGGTGATCCGGACCAGCTGTGGTGGCATCTCAGGAGCGTTCCAAGCACCTGGAGAAGCTCAGGGGACACCTGGGTGAAATTTGGGCAAAAATCGGGCGAAATTTGGCGAAAATTCGATGAAAATCAGGCGAAATTGGGTGAAATTTGGTGAAATTTTGATGAAAATCGGCGCGAAATTCGGGATAGTTTTGGGGGTTCTTTGGTGGTTTTTGGCACTAGAAACGTCTGTGGTGGCATCTCAGGAGCGTTCCAAGCACCTGGAGAAGCTCAGGGGACACCTGGGGGAAATTTGGGTGAAAATTTGGGCGAAAATCGAGCAAAATTTGGGCGAAATTTTTGATGAAAATCGGCGTGAAATTTGATGAATTCGGGCGGAATTCGGGCGAGTTTTGGGGGTTCTTTGGTGGTTTTTGGTGATCCGGAGCAGCTGTGGTGCCATCTCAGGTGGGTTCCAAGCACCTGGAGAAGCTCAGGGGGACACATGGGCGACATTTGGGTGGAATTTGGATGAAATTTGGGCGAAAATCGGGCGAAATTTCGCGAATTTTCTATGAAAATCAGGCGAAATTTGGGCGAAATTTGGCAAAAATTTGATGAAAATCGGGCGAGTTTTGGTGGTTTTTGGTGACCTGGAGCACCCGTGGTGGCATCTCAGGAGGGTTTGAGCACCTGGAGACGCTCAGGTGAAATTTGGGTGAAATTTGGGTGAAATTTCGATGAAAATCGAGCAAAAATTTGGGTGAAAATTCCATGAAATCAGGTGAAATTTGGGGTGAAATTTGATGATAATCGGGGCGAAATTCGGGCGAGTTTTGGGGGTTCTTTGGGGGTTTTTGGCACTAGGAACACCTGTGGTGGCATCTCAGGTGGGTTTGAGCACCTGGAGACGCTCAGGTGAAATTTGGGGTGAAATTTGGGCGAAATCGGGCGAAATTTGGCAAATTTTCGATGAAAATCGGGCGAAAATTGGGTGAAATTTGATGAAAATTCGGTGAAAATCGGGCAAAATTCGGGCGAGTTTTGGGGGCTTTTTGGCACTAGGAGCACCTGTGGTGGCATCTCAGGGGGGTTTGACCACCTGGAGACGCTCAGGTGAAATTTGGATGAAATTTGGGCAAAAATCGGGTGAAATTTGGCGAAAATTCGATGAAAATCGGGGCGAAATTTGGGGCGAAATTTTGATGAAAATCGGGCGAAATTTGGGCGAGTTTTGGAGGTTCTTTGGGGGTTTTCGGCACTAGAAACGTCTGTGGTGGCATCTCAGGTGGGTTCCAAGCACCTGGAGAAGCTCAGGTGAAATTTGGGCAAAATTTGGGCGAAATTTGGGTGAAATTTGGATGAAATTTGGCGCGAAAATCGGGCGAAATTTCGCGAATTTTCTATGAAAATCAGGCGAAATTTGGGCGAAATTTGGCAAAATTTGATGAAAATCGGTGCGATGTTTTGGTGGTTTTTGGTGACCTGGAGCACCCGTGGTGGCATCTCAGGAGGGTTTGAGCAGCTGGAGACGCTCAGGTGAAATTTGGGTGAAATTTGGGTGAAATTTGGCGAATTTTCTATGAAAATCAGGCGAAATTTGGCTGCGAAATTTGATGAAAATTCGGCGAAAATCGGCGAAATCGGGCGAATTTTCTATGAAAAATCGGGCGAAATGTGGGCAAAAATTCGATGACAATCGGGCGAGTTTTGGGGTTTTTGGGGGGGGTTTTCATCATTAGGAGCAGCTGTGGTGGCATCTCAGGGGGGTTTGAGCAGCTGGAGAAGCTCAGGGGACACCTGGGGGAAATTTGGGCGAAATTTGGGTGAAATTTTGATGAAATCGGGCGAAATTTGGGTGAAATTTGGGTGAATTTGATGATAATCGGGTGAAATTCGGGCGAGTTTTGGGGGTTCTTTGGTGGTTTTTGGCACTAGGAGCAGCTGTGGAGGCATCTCAGGAGCGTTCTAAGCACCTGGAGAAGCTCAGGTGACGCCTGGGTGAAATTTGGGCGAAATTTGGGCAAAAATCAGGGAAAATTTGGCGAATTTTCTATGAAAAATCAGGTGAAATTTTGGGTAAAATTTGGCGAAAATTTGATGAAAATCAGGCGAGTTTCGGAGGTTTTTCGGCACTAGGAGCACCTGTGGTGGCATCTCAGGAGGGTTTGAGCATGTGGAGAAGCTCAGGGGACACCTGGGCAAAATTTGGGCGAAAATCGGGCGAAATTTCGTGAAATTTCGATGAAAATCGGGTGAAATTTGGGTGAAATTTGATGAAAATTCGGTGAAAATCGGGCGAAATTCGGGCGAGTTTTGGTGGTTTTTTGGTGACCTGGAGCACCCGTGGTGGCATCTCAGGTGGGTTTGAGCATGTGGAGAAGCTCAGGGGACACCTGGGGGAAATTTGGGCGAAAATTGGGTGAAATTGGTGAAATTTTGATGAAAATTGGGCAAATTTGGGTGAAATTTGATGAAATTCGGGCGGAATTCGGGCGAGAGTTTGGGGGTTCTTTGGTGGTTTTTGGTGATCGGGAGCAGCTGTGGTGCCATCTCAGGGGGGTTTGAGCACTGGAGACGCTCAGGTGAAATTTGGGTGAAATTTGGGTGAAATTTGAGCGAAATTCAGCGAAAATTTGATGAAATTCAGGCGACTTTTGGTGGAATTTTTTGGTGGTTTTTGGTGCCCTGGAGCTCCTGTGGTGCCACCTCAGGAGGGTTTGAGCATGTGGAGAAGCTCAGGGGACACCTGGGCAAAATTTAGGTGAAATTTGGGCAAAATTCAGTGAAAATTGGGTGAAATTTGGTGTGAAATTCAGTGAAAATTTGGGGCGAAATTTGGGTGAAATTCAGTGAAAATTGGGCGAAATTTGGGCGAAATTTGGGTGAAATTCAGTGAAAATTTGGGTGAAATTTGGGCAAAATTCAGTGAAAATTGGGCAAAATTTGGGCAAAATTCAGTGAAATTTTGATGCAAATCGGGCGAAATTTAGGCAAAATTCGGTGAAATTTGGGTGAAATTTGGGCAAAAATTGTGTGAAATTCGGGTGAAATTTCGATGAAAATTGGGCAAAATTTGGGGTGAAATTTGGGCAAAATTTGGGTGAAATTTGGGTGAAATTTGGGTCCCCTGGGTCCCCCGGCCCTCTCTGTGAATAATTCAAGGATTTTTTAGGTGGATTCAGGAAATTTTTGGGGCCAATTTCATGAATTTTGGGGATTTTTTTTTTAGGATTTTTTGGGATATTTTTGGAGATTTTTTGGGATTTTTTGGGATTTTTTTTGATTTTTTTTTTGAGATTTTTTGGGGATTTTTTAGGATTTTTTTAGGGATTTTTTGGGGTTTTTGGTGTCCCTCACCGGGACCAATTCAGTGAATTTTTGAGTGAATTTTGCTGATTTTTGGGGTCAATTCAGTGAATTTTGAGGTAAAATCTTCACAATTTTGGGGATTTTTCTTAGGATATTTTTAAAATTATTTTTAGGGTTTTTTTTTTTTTACATTTTGGAATTTTTGGAGATTTTTGGGGGGATACTTGGGGTTTTTTTGGGATTTTTAGGGTTTTTGGTGTCCCTCACTGGGCTCAAATCTGTGAATTTTTAATTGAATTTCGCTGATTTTTGGGACCAATTTAATGAAATTTTGGCCTAAAAACCTTCGGGATTTTGGGGTTTTTTTTTTGGATTTTCTTGGGGATTTTTTTTAGGATTTTTTGGGGATTTTTTTTCGGATTTTTTTTTGGATTTTTTGGGGGTATTTTTTTTTATTTTTTGGGGGATTTTTTTGGGATTTTTTTTTTTTTCGGATTTTTTGGGGGATTTTTTTTAGGATTTTTTTGGGGGTAATTTTTTCCGGATTTTTTTGGGGATTTTTTTTGGATTTGTTTTGGGGTTTTTTTGGGAATTTTTTTGGGGGGATTTTTTGGGGGATTTTTTTTGGGATTTTTTTCGGATTTGTTTTGAGATTTTTTTGGGGGATTTTTTTAGGATTTTTTTTTCGCATTTTTTTGGGGTTTTTTTTTCGGATTTTTTTGGAGATTTTTTTGGGGGTGTTTTTTTGGGGATTTTTTTGGGTATTTTTTTCAGATTTTTTTCGGATTTTTTTTGGGGGTATTTTTTTCGGATTTTTTGGGGATTTTTTTCCAGATTTTTTTTTTCAGATTTTTTTGGGGATTTTTTTCGGGGATTTTTTCGGGGATTTTTTTGGGAATTTTTTGGGGATTTCTTTGGGGATTTTTTTCCGGATTTTTCGGGTATTTTTTTAGGATTTTTTTGGGGATTTTTTCGGGTATTTTTTTTCGGATTTTTTTGGGGATTTTTTTAGGATTTTTTTTTCGGATTTTTTTTGGGGATTTTTTTCAGGTTTTTTTGGGGGATTTTTTTAGGATTTTTTCGGATTTTTTTTAGGATTTTTCCCCATCCCCTCCTCACCTGTCCCTCACTGTGACCAATTCAGTGAATTTTTAAGTGAATTTTTGGGGTCAATTCAGTGAATTTTGGGATAAAATCTTTGGGATTTTGGGGATTTTTTAGGATTTTTTTTCGGATTTTTTTGGGGATTTCTTTGGGGATTTTTTTGGGGATTTTTTTAGGATTTTTTTCAGATTTTTTTTGGGGATTTTTCCCCATCCCCTCCCTCACCTGTCCCCCCTTTTTTTTCCCCCCCCCGTGCCAGGTGGTTCGGATGGTGATGCGGCACCACGAGGAGCAGCGGCAGCGCCAGGAGCGCGCCAAGCGCGAGGAGCAGGCCAAGCTGCGCCGCGTGGCCGCCGCCATCGCCCGCGAGGTGCGCACTTGGAGCAGCGTGGAGAAGGTACCCGGGCACAGCTGGGCACAGCTGGGGGGAGAAATGGGGGAGAAACGGGGA